>NC_084682.1:10797500-10815000 GCF_028389875.1 Rhea pennata
TAAAGCTTGACTATGTCTTTTAAACATTCTTACTATGACAACACTATCGCTAATTTCTATTCTGAAATACAAAGATGGGTCTGAGTATTTAACAAAAAAAAATCCAATAGCTGATCTGGCTGCTCTGATGTATCTCAACTTGCTTTTTGTTGGACATCTAGAGTTGCAAGTATTAGTTTTGGCACCCTTGCATGATGTCAGGGCTGACAGCTCTGGCTGGAGGATGAGAGCTGTGTTTCTAGAAAATTTATAAACTTTCAAAGTTTGTATTCATTCCTTGTTACACCACCCCTCTAGACAAAATCTTCTATATGAAAGTGGAATTGCACTGAAATACCTGTTCTTGGACCAGAGACACACTGTATGTGTGTTTATGTGATTATATGAGCGTACTTTCTTGGGTGTTTGCCCCCAAACCATTGGCACGTACTGTGGGATACAGATGTAGGTCCTTGTGCTGCCAGATGAGAACAGAGCATCCAGTAACTGCCTCAAATGAAAGAGAGATTTGAATCAAAACAGACAAGTGCTTGGAATCAAATTAGAGTGTGTTAAAAAAAATTACTGCCTCCTGAGCAAACAGGAGATCATCCCTTCTTGAACTGAAATAGGGTTACTGATCATGAGAGCTTTCCAAGTCTGTTCCAGTAAAAGTCAAGATTAACTTTCGTCACTACTGACTATCTTCCAGAGCAGTAAAAACGTTAGAGAAAGACCAAAACTCTCTCTGTTTATTCTCTGAGGCTTCTCAACATTTTTTTTCCAACTATTTTATGTTTCCTCTGTGAAAAATATTACTTTGAAATAGCAGCAAATCTAGGTAAATATGAAGTTAGCCAAAATCACTGTAGCCAGGTTTATAGACGGAGCTTCTACAATGAATGCAGTTTATTTAACTGTGGGCTTTGGCCCCTGGGAATATATGGGCTGCATAAATTACCAAATCTCAGTGATAAGTGTGCTTTCCTCCACAAAGTCTTTTTTTTTTCAGTAAGAAGCTCTGCTTTCATAGTTTGTCGTGTGCTCTCTGAATTGTACAGTCTAGACTTTCTTCTGCCGTCCTTGTGTTATTCATTACATTCTGGTTCATATATAAGCACCGAATCTGTCTACTTTGTCTCAAGGCAGAGTTGCAGAAATAGTCTCAGACTTACATTTTTCCCTCTTCTGCTTGCTCTTCTGCTGTAATATGTATCAAGTGCCTTTTTTTCTTTAAAAGAAACATGATAAGGGAATCCGTGGAGTTATTCTGGCAAAATGTAACAACCAATATCAAGAAGTTATGAGCACCAGCCACTCTAATTCATTTCAGCAGAAACTATATGTTAGAACCTCTCAAGACCAAGCCTTGCCATCGTGATAGATATCCTCCCGCTCCTTACTCCTTCTCTGTCTCGCTGTGTCCCCCAAGGATGCCTCCTGGAGAGCTGCTGGTAATGTGGGGTATCAGAAGGTGGTTTGATGTCAAGCCAAAATACACTTAGGTAGATAAAGCCTTTTCCCCAATTAACTTGCTCGTGCAGGATTGCTGCGCTGCCTGGGACTGCTGCAATGGATTTTATGTCTTTGCTGTGGGAGTGTCAGGACAGTTTTAATTACTGTCAGTTACTCTCAGGCTGTGCTGATAATTTATAGCGGGGTTTTAGAGTGACTAAGGCCTTTCTGTATTAACAGCTTTTTCTTTCTTTGGCCTTTTCAACACAAGTGTCAAATCCTGTTTTTACCCAGCTGTTGGCCAAGTTTCGATGGTCTGGGACTTAGGACAAACACACATATGTTTCGGTGCTTTTCCCAAATATCATCCAAGTCTCTTAGGCCTGACAGATGGTTTGGCAGGACTAATTACACTTTCTGGTTTTGTCACAGATTAGCCGTGTCCATAAGTCTTTAACACGTGAGGGCTGTTCGGGAACCGGTGCGGAGTAAGTTCATTTCGTTTTATGGCCTACTAAACAAGGGTCTCCAAAGCAGGAACCATCATTTTGCTCACGTAATTTAAAAAGCCCAAGCCATACAAAGAGCAGGTAGTCCACCTAGCTCAGCATGAAGCCAGGTTGTTTGTGGGGAGCTTCTATGGCTCGTTATCTCCGAGCTATCATCCCCCTCGATCGGTAAGGAGCTTCCAGCTCTCCAACATGGGCAGACACGTACACTGCCTTTATCACAGCTGGCGGTTTAAGAGGTCTCCAGTTGGTTTCCACCTGTCAGAGGATGCTCCTGAGATGTCAGCTCTTAATTAGTTGTCTTTGAAAATCTCTGCCTACTTGGATGAGACTATCTACAGTTGCACTAAGCAGCACCTACTTACCTATGTGCGTTTTAGCTGTAAAGTCTTGGGGATGGAGAAGCCCAAGGTTGTGCGAGACCTCTTGCTGCTGCCGTAATAAAATACCATCTAGACTGGGTGTAAGACACTGGATTAAGTGGGTTACTTGTTGGATGCTTACTGCATCTCTCCAAGTTGGTGCCCTTACGCACCCACCCATTGCTGCGCAGCTGTCACAAAATTTGTAGACATGCCGTATGGATATGTAAGTAAATGAATAAAACTGGAAATAGAATTTTTAAATGTTCAAATATCAAAACCCGGAAACATTTAAACCTTTTGATGGTATTGCTTTCTTGATTTGCCAATTTCCCACTGCATAAATCATGTCAGGAAAAATAATTGTAGGAGGAAAAGGACTATTTTTTCCATATTTCATGGCCATCCTTCCATGAAACTCCTTCCATATTTTTCACATGAAGAAATACTCTATTAATACTTTGGTTTTAAGTTTGGATTACGTTTGTAGTATAACTTAACGTAGCCAGCAATTAGTGAATCTATTTTGTAGCACCTGTGAAAGTTCAGAAGAAGCTATTTTATAGGAAATTTGACCTAGCAAAAGTTTGCTGCTATGTGGCCGAAGTTCTGTAATTGTTTTATCGCGTTATGCTATACAAAGTGCACTTTGGAAGCAGAGAAGCTCTGCTTGCAGGGAACTGGTCTATGAGAGCAAAAAGTAGATTTGACACTAAGACTGTTTCTATGTAGCTGCACAATAATAAAAAAATGCAAAATTCTATTTTTCTTTTCTATTCTACACCCAACTTCTATTGCTCTTTGGAAGTGTTATTTTCTGAGAAATAGTAGGATTGCGTGTATTCAGTCTGAAACTGTTAATTATGCTGTTTAATGCAACCTGCGGAGAGCTTGCTCGCCAGATGGAACAGAGTTCATCCTTTTCCATTTGGTGCGTGCGCTGCGAGTTGGGAACGACGGTGCTTCTCCAAAGTATCACCACGCAGCCCTTACTCACAAGCAGCCCTAATGCCTGGGTGAGCCCTAAACCCATCTGCTTGCAGCCCGCCAGCATTTCCACAGGCACCATTAAAAAAGAAAAGCAGTCCTCCCCTTCTCAAAAAAAGCACGTGTCCTGGTTCCTTGCCCTGCTAATTCCTGTCCGTGATGAGAAAGCTGCAGGTGGTGTGGAGCAAGGAGTCGATCAATTCAGGATGAAATGAGTGTCACCGTGTGAACTCCAGTGGTGGCCCCGGAGCAGCCTCCCATGTATGAGCTGGAGCCGTGATTGCCACCGACGTTTAGGAGAGCTAAATAAAGAGCTAAATAAACGAGGATATTTCTGTCTTCCCTCTCCCTTCTTGGCTTGCGCCATGAGCTCATGAATCAACCATCAACAAGCCGACTTTGCAGCCAATTGCGGTAATGATGTATGCGATTAACGGGCTGGGATTCTTCCTCTCTTCTTTCTCTTCCCATTTTTTTTTTCTCGCAGGAGAGCGGCTTGCTTGCTTGTTGCAGCAAGCGCCTGGAGCACGGGGGCTGAACGTGGCCGCCCTCTGTGGCGCGTCCCACCCCACCGTGCACGGGCCCCTGAGCATGCTTCTCCCTGCCCTGCTGCCGTTTGCTGGGTGGGAGCTGGGAAGTTTCTCCACGGTGCGCGGCTCTGCCAGAGGGATGGAGAACATATTGCTCAGCAGGTGGGGCCCACTCAGATACGTTTGGTGTTATTTCAGCATTGACAGCGAACATACATCAGGCAGGCCCGCAATGCCAGCGCGTGCCGTAGTAACCTCGTCGAGAGGACCACAGCCTAGAAAGGCAGTGCCCGGCCTTACTACAAGGATTCTGACCCAATAATTGGGCCATGGGAAGTCAGAGCTATCTGGAGGGCCTTGGACTCCTCTGAGTGGGTCCAGCTGGAAGCTGCTTCGAGCATGAGCCCTATGGATGCCTTCCCTTCTAATGCGCTGGCTTTTCCCGCTTTTCTTGAGACATGAAAAATCAGAGCTTCACCCAAAAATCATGAATTTTTGAGGGTCTTTTGCCAACACAAGCTTGAGGATTTTCGGTTATTTCCCCTGCTCATTTACTAGAAGTTAATGTAGTGTATCTGCTAGCTGATGGGCTGTATATATAGCCCTCTCTAGGAAATATTGTGATACAGGTCTGCTAAGTCTTAATGCCGACGTGAAGAGTTCCGTAATTACCTGTTACTTTGTTCATAAGCTTCTCTTACGGCCAACGATCTGCTTACGGTGCCATCTGCTTTGCTTCAGCTGAGATATGGGTAGTTTCATTTTGTTTTTTTCTGAGACCTATAGTAACTGACTTGAAAGAGCTGCACAGATTAACTCCCAGTAGAGACTTTCTAAGGCTTAGGCAGCTCCTCAGTGTGTTGATTTATTTAACCACAAATGTACAGTTAGCAGTTAGCAATAGAAGCCAGTTTGGGCAATGCTTTTATGGACGCCATGCAATGCAGACTAAAGGGGGCTCTCTGAGAGTTCATGTTGCAGTGCTGTAGCTGGTACCGGAGTTGCAGCAGGATGGAACACAGAGGAAAATTAAAGTGCTCAACAAGAGCCGAGGACTTTTAGCTTTGAACTTGTGCGGTGGCATTGTTCCATGATGGGATTTGCATGGGTAAATCCCTCGGGAGGAGAGCCTGAGAAATGCCTCTGCTTTCTGTTTGGGTGTTTTGGATTGGCAGCTGAGAGAGCATTAAATAACGGGAAAAGCTCCGGATGCCTCAGCTAACATGCAGGGAGCTTCCTGCGGTCACTGCAAGAGGCTACTCGACTTCACTGACGTGAGCAGGCGGAGGAGCCGAAGCCCGGGTGGCTCCCCGGGACGGTGGAGACGCAGCAGGGTACAGGCAGGCAGACTTTTTTGTCATCCTCCAGCCGAATCTTAAGCTTGTGGTTACCTCAGGAGACGGCTATTTCCTGAAGTCTGTACTGCACGTCTTTCGCATATGTGTGCACTTGCGTTGCGGAAGCGATCAAGTTTGTGAGCAATTGCCTCCCGGAGCCAAAGGAGATGATGTGCCACGGTCAGAGCTGGCTCACTTCCTTTGCCACCTCGACACGGCTAACACTTTGATTTGTCCTCCTGTTACTACATTTTTCAGGTATTCATCTTGGAGCAGACTGGACTGAGGTTGCCCTTTGAGGAGGAGGCAGCGTTTTTCCCCCCACCCCAGCTAACTTTCCTTGGGAGATGTTGGAGGAAGCAGCACTACACGTTGCTGAAGTTTCTCCGGAGAGGAGCCGCAAGGGCACAGCAGCCGGCTTGATTAAGCTGAAGCGTAAAGCGGCAGGTTCCCAGGGCTTGCACCCCGGCGGCAGCAGGAGCAGCCACTGCAGCGGGATGCTCTGGGCATACCTGGTGCAGGCAGCAGAGTTACAGGGGTCTCCTGCTACGTGCACCCAGCCCATTTGGCAGCCTGCAGCTCTGAGCCATTTATCAGCTCCCTTTTCACCTGTGAGATGCCTAGAAAAACACCAGCTTGGCATTTTGGGACCCCTCCTAAGTCAGGCTTGCTCGGTGCGAGGGCTTTGCAGAGCTCGTCAGGGCTGTCTGCAGCCGTGTGAGTAAGCTGCCAGGCTGTTTGCTCCTGCGGCTTCCCAGGCTCTGTGAGTAGCTGTCACTTTGCCTGCAGAATGCTACTAATTTAAAAACAGGAAGTCTGCTGAAGTATTAATGATACCAGATGTGGCTGTTAGGTTTTTTGTTTTTTTTTAACTTTACCTGTCATGTACAATAGCAATGAATGTTATTTCCCCAGCTGTTACACCAAGGTGGGAAGAAAACCATGCAACAGTCAAGGCTTCTTCCTTTGCAAGGTTGTAGTAAGCCAGATTAGTTTGGGCGGAGATGGTGAGGGGTTCTTTGGTTTGTTTTGGAAAAGCATCACTTAATCAGTCCTATGCAACTGTCTTGTGCCTATTTTTTCTTGCATTGCAAAAACAGGTTGTTCTAAGAGCACTGAGACTAATGTAGTCTTATTTCTTTAGGTCCTAGAACCATAGATATAGGCTTCCCTCTTCATGCCCATGTTTGGTGCTTCTGGCTACCTTGTATATCCCTTCTCCTTTTGGCTGAGCAAACAACATATCCTGTGTTTTAGTATCTGCTATTTGATCAGCTGTCTCTTAGGAGAGCTGAGCCATATTTGTCTTTCCCTTACTAGAGATGCTAATTTGAGTCATCTTAATATGGCTGCTATTTTGCATAAAACTTCTCATAACTTGACTTTTTTGGATCTTTATCAAATTTAATTGGAAGGGAACAAGGGCTCAAAAGTTATTAGGACTGACAGCCTGATTGCATAAACTTTGCCTTCCTAGAAAACTGGTGGAGAAAAAAAAATGCCTCACAACAGCGTGATTTGTGCCACACACATAGAAAATAACAAAAGGCAGCAGCTTCTACAGCATCCCTGAAGGATCAGCGTAAAAATTACCATTTCAAGTTAATATTATTTCACAGTCACTTTGCAGTATGCGTAAGTGACTATGCAAGGCACAAGACCATGGATAATCAAGCTTTTTTCCTCCTATGTTCCTGTGTGGTGGTACATACTGGTTGTTAGTGCTGTGTAATATTAGTCATACAGGAAAATCAGATGAAGTACCATTAAAAGGAAAAAAAATGGTGGTATCTGTAGCTTTATTTCCAAACAAAGAATGAAAAAACCCGAGAAGGTGCATGCTTACAGGTCTGATCGTGTCCTTGATCTTCTCAAAGTAAGAGCACCAGACAGTTCTGAAAATGTAAGAAGGTTGTATCCAATTCTATCCACCTTAGTAGTCATTTGTACAGTACATCAGGCCGGCTGATAGCTCCATGGCAAAAATAGGGAATGAACTTTGAGCCTTTGCCTCTGAAAAACATGTTGTGCTGGTGTAGGAGGTGTTTTCAGATTTTTTTTTTCCCCAACAGAAGGACTCCCTAAGCTTTTATCAATGGAACAAGGGACCCCAAAACAGCAAACTAAACTATGTCATTTCATACAGATCCTCATATGAGGAGCGTGTGAATCCTTGGGTACGCAGACCACAGACTGAAAAGCATCAAGTCAAAGTAGTTAATAGAATGGGAAGTGTGATTTACAGTTCAGCATTTCTAATCTGGCCCGCTTACGGGGATGGGAGTGCGTCCATGTGCACACACGTACACACATAGACACTGTATTACATTGGTTGGGGTTAATTTTAAAACACTGTTTCTTAGGCTTAATTGCGATTTCTTGGAACGCTGTTTTTGCACATTTAAAGGATCATTACCAGGAAATGATAGTTTACAGTGTTTATCTAGTGAGTTATGAAAATACCAGATAATAAGACTAATGACTCAACACAGTATTTTCCAAATTGTGGAGTAATCTTTGGATTTTCCAAGATTATTATTGTATTAGTTGCACTTTTTAGTCTGTCAGAAAAGAAATAAATAAAAGGCCTGTATTTTCCCATTAACATTCGGAGAACATCTGTTGCGTATTGTAAATAACATACTTATAAAGCAAACTGATAATAACTACTCAGACTATTTTCCTGTTCTGACTATAGTGTTCATCACCATACAATATGTTATATACTGTAGTCTTTATTTGGCCCCAGATAAAACCGAATTCCTGTAGTAACAGTGGTCAATTACATTTAAGAAGTCCAAGTACTTCCTAAAAACTCCCAAAGCATATGTGTTAGATTGTGTTATTAGAGAACAATAATGATATACCAGATTACAGAGATTTAAATTGATATGGCTCTGTGTTGGGCAGAGCGTGTACCTTTGAGATTATGCTGTGGTTGAAGCATTAAAATATGGAGGAGTGAAAGAATTTTAAAAATTGCTTTCCCTCTGAATCTCTCTCAAAATATATAACAGACCTAGAAAAATCTGTCTGAATGCTAATAAAACTAGGAGGAAAATAGCCCAAAAGGGTTTCCCTTTTATTTCCACCTCTAAAATGCTGCAGCTTGTCGTCCTGAAGTTTCTAACACAGGTTTGTAATGTTGAAGTTGTAGACTAGGTTTTTGGCTCTTGGGAAGCTGTAGGCCACACTTAGCTTCCAAATCCTTTGAAGCTGAATCCTCACTTGCATTGTCTTTTTACTGAGATAATACTATGACCATGGTAAATACAGAACAGCTTCACAATTATGTCAGTCTAAAATTGTCATAAATGGGAGAAGAGTAAGGCCCATACTTTTTGACGTTTTTAGCAATTTAGAGTGCAGAGTGTGTACTTGATGAACACTGAAGCAAGTTATTTCTTGGGAGCTAAGAATCAATAGCTCTTTGATTGATCAGTAGATGTATAAGTAGAAGCCTGTTTTCATAATAGGATGAATTATAAAAGGATGATGTTATCTTTTCTACTTAGAGTGAAATCACCTGGATTTTGGGTTGTGTCCCTTGTTTTTGCCTCCATCATGTGCTTGGCATATTGCTATTTAGTTATTTGCCTTTTAGTATCTTCTTTCTCTCACTCTTTCCTTCTCTCATTTAGTTTGCTTTACTTCTGCTTTGTCCTTGCTGTAGTTAATTCTTTCTTTTTCTGTATATGCCATTGGGCATCACAGATGCCCTCATGATGTTTGCTGATACGTGAAGGCTTGAACCTTGCTTTATTTAACCTTGACAATCCTCAGTAAAGAAAAGCAGAAGGGAGAAGAGTAGGAGTTGGCTAGAAAAGCTTTGTCTTCCAAAGCAGCAGCGTTGTGAGTGCCATCTGTTATTGTTCTCCAGAATGCTATCTGCATCAGAAGCAAAGGAGTTGGAACGCCTTAACGCACTCGCATCTCACAGAACTGCTAGGACAAGATTACAAGCATTGGCCAAGTAGTTACTTAAATTTCTAGAAGTCAGATGACAATGTTTCTAATAATATATTGAAGATTTTCCTAGAGGTTCACCTCTTTCTAACCTCGTGTAATTCCAGATTCAAAGCACTTTCATTTATTTGAATGTCTCTGGTTGAATGGGCTATGGCTGAATGCCCAGCTCACGTGAATTTTTTTAGACTATAGACCACATCACCAACAGCTACCTTGGCATGGCAAAATAAAAAATTAAGAAATTCAGTGCAAGCCTTTGCATCGTTCCCATGCACAGTGATTACAGGGGTGATAAAAGAGAGCAGATCAGACTCTGAAATTTGTCTTCTGGTTACTCCAGAGTCTTCCTCACACTGAACCTGATAAGAGTTGTAGATAAAGTAGTCCTATAAATCTATATAAACACAGTGCTTGTTGCATTATTTCAATACAAGATCTGTTGTTAAGTAATTCAGTTTCAATGTTTTCATCCTGTACATGTGCACAGCCCTTTAATCCTTTCATTTTGGATTTAGTGTTGTTAGTGAAATTACAAGACAGCAAAAATGTTTGGGTTGTTCTCTTGCAGTTTTTCCAAAAAAGTTTCTGTTGCCTTGCGAACACTGAGGAGTTATATTCTTAGTGTATTTGGAAGCTTCTCTAGAGGTTTACTGGCTTTTTTGAACCGTGGGTCCCTAACAGTTTTCTTCGAAAAATTTAGAGTAGTGCTTTCCAGCAAATGTAAACCTACCAACCACTGGGTGCTAATCTTGTTTATGATTTAAAAATCTCTTTGACGGCATCTGAATTGAAGTTTGTCTGTACACATTTGGGTACCATTTAAGTGAATCTTTGAAAACTGCTGCTGTGTGCATGGGCCTAATGCTGAGTAAATTCAGGAGAGTAATGCTGATGCTTATTTGTCAAAAGAGCAAATGTGAAAATATAGCCTAGCCGCTTAACGAGATCTCAATTTGGCCGCAGCATTTGATAGGCTATAAAGTAGATGGGCCTATTTCCTATGTCTGTTGTCATTAGAAGGTAGGATAAAGTTATAATGGTGCCATGAAAAGCTAATGTAGTTCTCTCTGCTGCTGAAATCAATCTATCCATGCGGTCTAAAGGTCCAGGGCTCTTGCCTTCTGGCCAGTTATCCGTAGCTGTAACAGTGAGTCTGTAGGGTTAATGCCCAGTTCAAAA
Source organism: Rhea pennata (assembly GCF_028389875.1). Taxonomy (NCBI): domain Eukaryota; kingdom Metazoa; phylum Chordata; class Aves; order Rheiformes; family Rheidae; genus Rhea; species Rhea pennata. The sequence continues at coordinate 10,807,808 of NC_084682.1, forward strand.
AAAAAAAAAAGTATATTTTTCCCAGCAACAGGAAATTATAAACCTGTTCAGCCAACACGAATACATTTTGCTTTAAAAAAATATGCTGAAAGTGCTGTTGTATGCCATAAAAATATACATCATGTGCCAAGACAAGCAATTGATGCTCTCCTATAAAATACAGTAAACACCTCCTCCCTGCCCTTCCTTTGGCTGTCAATCAGATTTCAGAGTCATGAAATTTTACAGTATTACTGGTTCGAAGGGCTCCCCACTGGGAGCAGATGCCATCTCTGTCTTCATAGACTCGGAGAAAGTCCTGACATGTTTCATGGCGTTCATACGTGGAAGTCTGTGAAATGGAAAGGAAAACAGCTTTTTCTGTCAACCTGTCACTGATATAAGCTCTTACATTTCATCAGAATGACTAAACTTTAAAGCTGTTTCTTCAGTGCTGAGTATATTTGAGAACTCCCAAGTGTTATCAGATTTATAGACTCCCAGCATATGATAGAAGACCAAAGCATTTTGTGGCATGATATTAAAAATTCATTCAGATACTCGATAAAGCGTGGATGACAAAAGTGTGAAATGGAATAAGGTAGAGTGAATTTCTCCATGGTTTATTGACCTTGATTCCTCTACACAAAATAAATAGACAGAATGGACTAAAATCTCTTCTTTATGAAGGCAAAATCCTGGCAGTCAAAGACCAGCTCGTAAAAGTGCTCTCTATGGCACGTACCTTGGCAATGTTAGAAGTTGGAGGCAATGGAAATTTATTGCTGGTGCTGGTATGTATGCGTCTGTATTTCGGAGAAAGAGAAAGCAGTGGCTGCTTTTATGGGGTTACTGGTGTTATTCTGAGGAGAACAGAGAAAGAAAACACGTTTTTGTCATTTTTGTGTTTTTTCCCTGAAGATATAGTAAGTGAAAATGCTTCCTTTTGCATACCCATTTTTTTTTCTTTGTTTGCAAAAGAAATACAAAAAAGCAAGTCTTTTGGAAAGAGAAGCATGACGTCTTTCCCAGCTGGCAAAGGCTGGGGTGCCAGCCCGCTGGCAGAGGTCTGCCCCGTGTTGCAGAGTGCAGGATGCCTCATTGGTTTTGGGTAGTAACTTCTGTGCTGAAAGCCCAGTCGGAGCTGGTGTGACAAATGGATTATACCTGCTGCCGAAAAACCCTACCGCACCTCTCTACACCTCCCCTCCTGCCTAACCTAGCCCCCAAGAGCGCTGAAACAGAAAGCTGCCCTTAGGCACCATCTGTTTCTGCCAGCTTCTACTTTGGGCTCTGCCTTTACATCTGTTAAGTAGAAGCAGATCACTTGATGAGGTGTTTTGAAGAAATATCTGGTCTCCCCACCACCACGTTCATTAACTATTGCGGATCTGTTAGAGAGAGGCTCTGTGATGCAATTTGACCATAGTTAACTAAATTCATTGAAGTCACAGCCATAGATTATTTTTGCATCCCAGTGGGAGAGAGAGAGAGCAAGGCTGTTTTAGCAACGTTGTTTTTGCTTCCCTTTGAAAAGAAAATTCTTTTCTATTTGTGTCATGCAATGCCATTTTAGGCAGTGATGAACTCTAAAGGGCATTTAAAGTGACTCGTCAATGGCTGATAATTTGTTGCTCCTCCTTACAAAATACAATTATGTAAGCGAAGCTGCACGCGTACCATATGCTAAAACAAATACATTAATCACGTACCCCTTCCAATAAAGAAAAGCAGCTGTTTCATTTCTAGCACCTTCTGAAGGACCCCAAAGCTACTGCTTTGTTACGCTGCCAGTCTTCATATGGGCAAAAACAACTTTCTGGAGTCCCTGGAATTTCTTCATAGCCTGTGACCAAGAATTAAAGAAACAAAACAAAATTCCACACACTGTGTTTGGATTTGTTAGAATTGGAAAAGAAGGCTTAATATGCTCCATAAATTACTATAGTAATTATTATTACTATTAGTATTCCTCTTACAGAGATATTCACAGGAAAGCAGATATCATAGGATTAGTTCATATAGAAGACAGCATAATGTAAATAGAAAAGAAAGACAAAGTCTGGGGAATGCAGGAATAGAGGTTTTTTTTTGTTTTTTTTTTTGTTTTTTTTTTTTTTGTTTTTTTTTTCCAGATGAAGGTCACAGGCACCAAAAGGGAGGGAAGGTTATTTATCCAAAACCACTGAAGAAGAGTATGCCACAGCCAGGAATTAAACACCTAGATTTAATAATCTTATGGCCATAAGCTGTATATTCTATATAAACTATAATTTCTATCATGGCTCAACAGTGGTTTGCCAACTTCTCCACGTATGTAGAGCCACTTCAAAATCCAAACCTGCTCATAATACAAATGGATATTTTCTTTTATTATAAATGTTGCACCTTCTTCTAAAATGATGCCCTAAAGCTATAATGGTGCATTATAATATACACAATACACAATGTCTCGGTTGGTTTCAAGGATGAAGATAATTTATGTATTAGTTAAAAGCTGGCATTTCTGAATCTGAGTGATAAGTAGCAAAATAAATATGAGTAGTTCCATGAGCAAAAAACTTATCAAAGCTCAGTTTCCCGTAGAGAGTTAATTGAAAGTGCTGATTGATGCTTTTCCCTTAGTTGGAGTCCTTATAAGATTTCTCCCTCATGCATTCGCTCGTGTCAAGCGAGGTGTGATTGCACACTACAGCCTTCTTTTCAGACCTGTCGAGTCTCTGTACCAACTGGTTGCCTTCTTTCCAGAAAAATTGCAGAAACTTAATCATCTTACAAATCTCTGGCAAATTGGGTTGGAAGCAGCCAGCAGGTTCAAAAATTTGAAGAAGGATGGACAGGCAGAGGAGCTTCATGCAATTATCGCATAAGCTTTGTTCTATCAGGAGAGCAAGCTGGCAGGGAAGTCTTTGTGAGTCTTTTTTTGCGTGGAGTATAATAATGCTAACAGACTGAGATAAGATATCATGAAACATGACTTGACATGTCGACTCAAAAGATGACACTTACTTACACTGTTTATTAAAGTTGCCGAAACAGAGCAAATAAAAGGCTCAGTTTTGCTTCCTTTTCTCACACAAGTAGTTACGTTGCATTGATATAACTGACATCTGCTTATTATCATTTGATTCTTACACAGTCATATATATAGAGAAAAGGTAACAAGTGTTGTCTAAGTTAGAGTTAAAATAATTTGTAATACATTTAATAAGAACTGTTAAAGGACACTGTCCTACACTGCTGTGGCTTTCTAAGCATAGAGCTCTGGTGACATCAGGAACATTCTGCAATTTTCTTGTCTAAACATGCCACTTGGAAAACACATGACATGCATAAGAATTAGCAATTTGCACAATCTAAAGAGAATTATCTGTTTGTCTCTAGGCGATTCACAAAAATATGCCCATAGCAATTTGAGGCATTATAAATCCATCCAGGTTGGTTCTGACCATGTTGCAGAAGTAATTTCGACTGGCACATCAGATGAAAGAACAGATTTGAAAACAGTAGCGTGCATGGCCCTGAAGGTTTTATCTTGGCTAATATTCCAGGCACCTTATGGCACTACTTTAGGTTTCTGTGAAGACTCCAAATAAAGTGTCTGTAGCCTGATGAAAGATTTAACACATTTTTTTCCTGAACAAGCTTTATAAATGTTACACTAAAGATAAAGAATGTACTTGCTGACGGGAAGCAGCTTATTTTTCGGTGTGCTCTTCAGTAGGAGAAACCTTTTCACATTGTGCTCATGTATTTTCAACGTGCATTTCATGCAGCAGCAGAGATTCTCTTGGGGATACAAAGCTGGGATTTCTTTCAACAATGCCCATGGAAATTCCTTCATTTTTCTTTAGCAAGGTGTCTTTGTGGTTCTAAATAGAAACAGCCAGAAAAAGCATTGCATGAAGGGACTATAATGGAAATAGGAAGTAGATTATGTTTAGTGACTTGAATAGTGAGATAGAGAGCAATGGCTCCTCCAGGGTTCGCTTTGGATGACCTCAGCAAAAAGGACAGTTCACTTTTATTCATGTGAAAAACAAGAGGTTTTTTCAGTGTTTTCTCTGCTTTTCTATCTGTATTTCTTCTGCCTCTAGTTTCCCATTTTCTCTTACTAGTCGCTAAGGAAGGATTTGGGCACCTAGCTTAGGTGTCTCAAGGAGCCAGCTAGAAGAATATTGATGCCTTTGGCTTTCTGCAGTCCAGTGGGGAGATGATCTCTTTTGGGTGCTGATGGAGAAAGCTCACAGGCTGCCGTACACCTCAATTTAGATGGCTTGTGACTCCTTTCTCAGAGTACAAATATTTTCTCTGCCTTTGTTTTTCTCTGGGAAAAAAATTCTATGGCTTGGGGCGGTAGGCCTGCCTCGCTCACAGACACCATGGGAGCTGGCAGGGTCATGCCTGCTCTTTCCCTCCTCCCCTGTGCATCCGTTGATGGTGAGGACTCTCTGAGCAGCTCCATGCAGTGGCCAAGGATACTTGTCTGGCTGAGTCCAAGCTTTCCATCTGTTCCTCTAGAGCTTTTTGCTTCTTAGAGCTAACCATGTAAAAATAGACATCGGTAGTGCCCACTGGGTGCAACAAAGGGAATTAAATCTCTAGGGCTTTAGAGACACTCGATCCTTCCAAAGCAACAATGTAGGGCAGGAAAAGGGGGCCAGGCAAATACCTGGGGGCAAAGAGGAGCTCTTTGCTGCTTCTGCTGGAGAGCTGGTAACTGTTCCCTTTATTACCTCCTCCTAGTTGTGCACTTGGCTGACCTTTTCTTCTGAACAGATCTGCTAGCTTCTGTGGCCTTTCAGGGCTCATGTGCCTCAGGAGGCTGCCTAATTTTCCAGCTGAATAGGGCCCTAAATGCTATAGGGCACTCACTCTCATTTCTTTGCTATTTATTTCTGTGGGTTAGAAATCATAATGAAGGGCCATGTGTGTTCTGCCTGAGTAGATGCTGAACAAATACAGAGCAAGGGGCTCAGGGTAAGGCCTGCACATTTTGCTAGGAGTTTTGCTTCTGTTGGAATATTGAAATCCTTATCAAAGATAACAAAAAAATTACCCCTTTATTTAGCTATTTCCATTAGAGAGGACTTACTTACAAAAGAGAATATACATTATTCATTTCACTTAACAAATGGAGAAATAAAGCTTGGCAAGGTTGTAGCATGTCTAATCTTGGAAAAAAATAGTCCCGTCCATCCTGTGTAGTCTCCTTTTTCCCCACCAGGTCTTAGAGGAGTGACCATGCAAAATCATCATTGCTCTCCTCAGTAAACCCCAAATATTCAGCAGTAAGAAGAGTTATATTTTCACAAATGGAGTGGGGACAGATGGAGTGGGGACAGAAGGAATGGCCTCAGGGGACAGAAGGGGAAGAATGTATTGCGTTCTTTCAGATCCTAAATAGAATCAAAATATTCCCTAAGTTTTGTGACTGAAAGCTGAAGTATGGCTGTTCCTTATTCTGCTGATTTTGATCAGACGTACTGTCATTGCCCAAATTACAAATTTCTTCCTTTGGTCTTTGTACTATAAATAACGTAGAACAGTGTCACTATGACAGGCCTGAGCCCCTTTTGAAAGATCTTAAAGATCTGTCAGGGAATGCTAGCATCTTCCTATAGCGTTTTCTGCGTTTTCATGGCAACGGGCTGCTATCCACATCAGGAAAAACAGCCATTTCGTACGTGACTTTTCTGTGTCTTGCAGCAAGTCTGAGGATGGGTCTGTTGGTCCTTTCACCACGCATGTGGTTGGTCTGTAAAGCCTGGTGCAGAAAGGCAGTAGAGGAATCTTGCCAAGCGCGCGTGCTTTGTTTGTTAGAGACCGACCTATATTTTGCCATTTCAAATCTGGTTTACTTTCCATGGCTAACGGCTCCCAGTCATCATGATTCCCTGCATCTCCTGAGGCTTCCAGGCCTCAGCAAACCTTTTGGCCAGTGTTGTTCTAGGGGGAAATTTGTTTATGTAAACACAATGGGATGCCAGTGTTTCTGGGTTTATATCCATTGCACATGTAACAACGACACAGCGCAAAACAGTATATCATTGCTATTATTTAGTGTTGCTAATTTGGTCTGCTTAGACATTTATCAGCACGGTTGCTTCCATGGGGGTGAGTGCACAGAACCTTAGTCACTGCTGCTGAAAATGGCAGTCAGCTTGGTTGCAGTGGGTACACACACTTGCACGCTTTTTGGAGAAAGAATGTAATTTAAAAATGCAATTTTCCATGGGTGGCCCCACTGGAGCTGTCATGTAAATACAAATACACTTATCCCTTATTTAAAAAGCAAAAGGGAAATTAAAAGTGCTGAATGAAAAGTATGTCTGATTTGTTTGCAACAATCATCTTTTGTATGATGTGCCTGTTAAAAATGCCAAAAAGGATTAGGTCATTTAAATGTAAAGCTCTTTTAAGTCAAACAAGAACAAAAATGTTCTAGTAAGCCTACTTAAATAAACTGATTGACTCCATTTGTCGTAATGCATATCAACCAGATTTTAACTTCTAAATTTTCTTGGCCTCATAACTTTGATATTAAGTTTTATCCTGGAACACATGAATAACTTAGTCTTTTTGTGGTTTCAGAGTCAGTCTGTGCAACGCAGCTGCATGATAGGATGCCACCGCCTTGCTCCGTGGTGTTTACAAACCGTTATCACTACTGCTAGTGCTGCAAAATGATCGGTTTTAGGTTCCATTATATGACAGTCGTGAAAACATTGCATTCAATGGCAATGTAATTGCGTAAGGAAAAAAAAACACCAAAGCATGGCTCCTCTCAGGGACTGTAAAAAATAGCTTTCGTTCTGCACGGGCGCGCTGGCGGCTCGAGCCCGTACGACTTCATCGGGCCTTTGTGCGGCTGGGGGTGATGCGCGCTAAACGAAGAGCTCAACAGCCGCCTGCGCGTGGCGTGCGGGGAAGGTCGCGGAGGCGCCGCGAGGGCCGGGAGGCGGCACGTCCGGGCTGGATCCTGGGCGGCTGCTCGGGATCTCGACCGCGGCGAGAGATTTTAGCGTTTTCCACTCGGGGCAGGCAACAGAAATTGCCGAGCGCTTTGGGCACTCGTTGGGCACCTTGGTGTGGAGCAGGGTGGGAATTCGGCCTCGCGGCGCGGTGCCCCCTCGACGGTCCGGCCCTGCATCCGGCCCAGGAGGAGCCATCTTGCGCCTCCGCCTGTAGAGCAGCATGTACATCCGGGTAGT
>NC_084682.1:10817500-10880000 GCF_028389875.1 Rhea pennata
AGCCCTTCCATGGGGTTTCCCTTTGGAAGAGATAATTTTTAACAGCGTGAAGTCTCAGTACTGTGGCAGCTGAAAAAGAAGCGTAGAGTCAGTCTTAGCGACACTCAACACTGCTAGCTACAGCCATGTTTAAACACAGTTGTTGCTGGCAAAACTCTTGCATTTTCCAAGACTCATCTGGACAAGGATAATTTTTCTGAACACTGTGCTAAAAGCCAGCTATTTAAAGCAATACCTTGCCTTGGCTGTGCCAGGTAGTTTGCCACTGCTGATAACAGTCATGGAGTCGTTGATATCATTTATGATACAGGGGTTTTTATCACCTTACTCAGGTGGGAGGTTAATGCAGCAGTGGGGAAAAAAACAAATGCCTTTCTTACAGCACTGCTAGAAGTACCTTAATGCTAAACTGAGGGCCTTGTTTTACATGGTGAGGATTTTGTATGTGGGAATGGTTTTTAAAGCTGAGATTTGTTTTATCCCAAACTTCCTGTCTTTCTGCTATCACCCTAGCCATGTAGTTTAGCACTGTGAGTTGCAGTTTTCTTAAATCACAGCGTTGCAGAGAGTAATAGCAGAATAGTAGAGATTTTTCCGAGAAGAAAAGAGGGACATCTAGGTTTAGGACTGATTAGAAGAAGCCCTCAGGAAGGGAGTGCCGGAGAAGCCTAGCCTAAAGGTTCCATTAGAAGTAGCGACATGGGCAATATGAGCACAGAGCTGCCGCTTCTACCCCTGTGTGCTGGTGAAAGAGGAAGCCTCAGCAGAGGACACTCCGCTGGGTAGTGTCTGCCCTGAATATTAATATTCTTACCTTTGCCCAGGCGCTGTGAGATCAAATAGGGTTGAGTTCAGCTGGATACATTGGGGACTTCCAATTCTGCCTAGAGAAATGCAACCCCTGTTTTAATTCTAATTACTGCAATTGCAGCAGCCTGAAAAAAATAATGCATTCAATTTCTAATAAGAGTTTACATATTCCAAATAATAATATAGAGTATGTCAAAACAGGAAATTTGAGAAAAGCAGGCCAGAGTGGGCCATTGTCTTTAGAATTTATATTTGCTTGCTGTAGATTTAGAATAATCCTCGTCCTCCCTCAGGTCTAGTATGGACAATTTATACATTTTACAAAAATGATAAAGGCAGCAATAAATAATAATAATATATAACAACTGTGCAAGTAATGAACTGTAAAACAAAGATTGGAAAAGAGAAAGAAAGCGCAACATAGGAGGCTGTTTACAGGGCTAGTATGCAGCCTGAGTTATTTTTCTGGCATTATGACAATGAAGAATGTTTATGGGAGTTCGAAAACAGCCTAGAACACAAATAAATCATTTTATTTCAGGTTGTATTTATATGGCTTAGTTAAGAGTTTTTTAGTATCCATTAAAATGCAATGTTCAGAGGTTTATGGCTTGGCTGTTAAGGTCTCATCCCTAAGGATCAATCGTTTTGGGTTGTTTGGGGAATTATTATTGTTATTATTTATACAATTCTGTTTAAATTGCTTAGCTTAGTGTACAGGTACAGAGTAGATAAGCTAAAGAGCTTGTTGTTTGAGAAAGAGAAGAGCTGACTTTTTTTTATTCATTATTTTTTGTTTCCAATATTATTTCTACAACTAGTTTGTCTTACACATCAGCCGAATGTCACTTCTTGTGCATTCAGCAGGCATTTTGTGTTCAGAGTTGCTGCAGCCTGTGAAAGATGACAATGACCCCTCTGCAATGTAGATATTTTATTGTTTCTTCTCTGTGTGTGTATCTGTAATTTAAAATAAAAGTAATTTTCAGTTGAAATGATATGATTTGCTAGGGTTAGGCAGTTCAGTTGGTGGAAAATAAGATATAATTATATGTTGGAAAAAAAGTATTATGTGTCTAAGGCCTGATCCAAGTCTTAATGCCTTTTTGTTCTATATGTTTTCTTCTACTAGCTCCAAAATTCTCTAAGAACAAAGCCTGTTATGCTAAGCACTTTATAAGTGTATGTAGTAAAAACTAACCCAGTCCTAAAGAGCATGCTATTTAATAGTCAAAAAAAAAAAAAAAGAAAAGAAAAGTAGGGGGTTAATAGAACAGATTAAAAGACTTGTCTGAGGTGATCCTGAGAGCCGGTGACAGAGATAAGATCTTCCAAGTTCTAGTCCAAAGCCATGTCTCTTAGATCATCTTTCTTTTCAGCCTGCAAAGAAGTGCAGGCTTTTGGCGAGGGGCGAGACAGATCTGCAAGGTGTTACTGGGTCACTACTGTTTGCTTACGCATGGAATGGTCAAGAGCCTGAGACATAGGGAAATGGTCAAGTAATATTCTACTACTTGCACTTCATAAGCAAACATAGGAGAATCGATCAAATGAATTATGTGTTCTGAGAAAGAATATCTTAAATTCTTAAAATGAGTGCATGTGAATGAGTTAAAACAGTGACCTCGCTTAATTAAAACCTTTTCCATTGTAAGAAACTTCCTTTGTGGCAATATTTCCTAACTGTCCTTATTTAATTCTCAGCATTTGTGGCGTTAATTCGGTGTTAATCCTATACTGTTGTCTGAGGCAAAATGTTAACATTTTTATGGCTAACTATTGTATCCATAACTGGCATACAGTGGAGTCCCCAAGGAATCTGTTAATTGTGATTGACTGTCAAGGTCTGATCAAAAACCTGATTGACACCAGTAAGAGCTTTGTATTTCTCTTTTCCCCATTTAAAATGATCCGAACAGCTCAATAGCCATCCAAGGTCTATAAAGAGTTTTTAGACTACACAATTCATCATATCAATTATTGTTCTTTTATTTCTAATTTTGGAATATTGGAGGACTTCCATTAAACCAATTGCATATTAAACTGCTCTCTTTCTTCCCTTGCTTTCATGCTGTAATCAGACAGGGACACCAGGTACCTTTTAGGTCCAGAACAAGCGTTTTCTTGTCCTGCTTGCTTCCCTGCAGAAGCCTCTGGCAAGTTATTCTCTTTCTTTGCCTTTCACTTGGCTGGATGAGTTGCAAGCTCTTGACTTTGTGGGATTTATAATACTCAGCTATATGCATAAGAAAACAAGTTGTTACCTCCAAATGATCGATTCCATTTTCAAACTTAACTCCATCTTGACTTAGCTTTTTGTCTTGCAATTCCTATTTCTGGCAACAGTGATGAAGAAACTCTCAGGCCCCAGCTTGCACATGCAAAGCTGACAGTGTAAAATAAATAAATAAAAATAGCAGGCGTTCTCTGTGAGACACTGAGGTCAAAATTTGGCCATCTGGCAGCGAAGAGTAGACATGTGTGAAGGCATGCCAGGCACCTGCTGAAGTCAGATTTGAAATAGCAAAGCCTTCAAAGCTTTGCTTGCTGCTTCTCAGCCATTGCATGGTTTTCATTTGTAGCTTCTCTTATGGAGCACAATTTCTAAATGAGGATGGTTGCTTCACTTTAAGGACGTACAAATGACTTGCCCTCACCTGTCAAGCATGATCCTTGTATTTTACCAGGCCCATTATGAACGCAATCTTTCTGTCGAAAATTTGCATACCTCCTTTCTTGAAAAGTAATGACAGCAATTTCTTTGCCTCCGCTCACTTTCTGAGTGTCTCATTTAACAGCACCTGTGAAACCGACAGGCGCAGAGATGAGAAGTGAAAGAGAGCAGTTGATTAAATCATCATCAAGTCGGGCCTCAGAAAGTCAATTCTGCTTCCCGTCTGCAATGATATCCTTTTATCTTAAAGTAATGAGCTATGGCACTTTTGCATCGGGTAATGCGATAAGTTCTATTAGCATGTTCCATTTGCTTCACAAGCAAGGGCAAGTCATTTCAGCAAGCTCATATCACTGCAATCAAAGCAATTGGCTTCACAGGCAGAGAAGAAAGAGGAAAGGCTCAGGGTGATTTTTATGGATCACAACACAGTGGAAAAAATAGATTCTTGTATTATTTTAACCCATAACATGCTTTGCTTCTTGTCCATCAGGATATTTTGATTTCATTAGCCTGTAAGCACCTGGAAGACTCAAATCCCAAACTGAATTCTTGAGCTAAGACCAGGAGGTATGAATAATAGGAATCCTTTCTTATACTGAGACCCTGGCTAATACACTATCAAGTACTGACTTCATTAAACACTGATTAGTTTAATTCTTTGCTATTGACTTGGTCCACCAGTTTAAATGCACCTCTTTATTATTTACCATTATTTATTTTTTGAGTTGTGACAAAGTACTTGTCAGTTTAGATCAGTGCTAAAAAATGACATTACATACTGCAAATTATGTACAGCTGAAAGGCAGATAAGAAGGTAGCAAATGCGCATTCAGAATCTCAGAAGGAGGAGGAATATAGTCAGTTTTTGGTGTAGAGTATTGAGGAACTGAGGCACAGAACTCATCCTTCTGTTGCAAAAGACCATGACTTTCTAAAATTAAGGTTAGGATGCTTAAATGTCCAAAGGTTGCTAAGTGCTCAGATAGTCTAGTAGAATTAGGATGCTGGACTTGTGCAGGTACTTCCTGAGGATGTTGATTTGAGTAGCTCGTGGCATTGTTAGCTTTCTAATGCTGCATCTGGAAGGCCCATTTAACGTTCTGTGGGAACTTCCTGTATTTTGGAGAAAGTTAGAACTAAAGCACTTGTGGGTTCGTTGAGCAATGACACCACAAGGAAGCCATCGGAAGTGATAACCAAGGGAGATGCGCTTTTGCAAGAACTACAATAACTTACCAACCTCAGCTCTGTTCCAAAGGAGCAAAGGAAAATGTGTTTCTTACAGAGGTGATTTCCTCTTCATCCTTCTCCAGGGCTGTACCCGAAGGTGCTGGTGGACTGTTTCCCTGCTTGCAACGGCCCCGTGCACACAGACAGGACAAGGAGCAGCAGCAGTCCCTGAAGGCCTTCAGGCCAGCTTTGCATTTTGGGCTCCTGCAGGCTCCTACTACCTCCCCAGGCAGCCAGAGAAGTTCCTCCACCTCTCTCCCTTCCCCTTAAAGGACATCAGCAGCCTGCATCTAGACAGCCCAATCCCTTTGCCTATAAAAAGAGTCATTCTAGTCACCTCACAGCACAGCAGTATCCATAAGAGTCCATGGTCCTCCTCTGCCTTTCCTTGGTCTGGGTAGCTGGGGGTTCAGAGTGAGGAGCAGAGTCAAGCATGGGGAAAGGAGGTAAGATTGCAGCCTGATCCAAGTGGGTTGCTGCTCTGGGAGCAGAGGCTTTGGGGGTTTCCTGCTGATGATTGGGACCGTGGAAACAGAAGTAAAGAGCCACGGCAGTGTTGGGCTCAGTGCATCTGTGCAGCTAGGGTCACTGCTACCACCGCTCTTCCTCGAGGCAAAAGCAGTACACTGCGTAGGATGCCCTACAGGCCAGGTTTGACCTACAAGCTGCCTCTATGGTTATTAAAGTACAGGGTGATTTGGGAACAACAGAATCAGCCCACAAAGGGATTGTGTTTAGCTGTCTTTTTGGATTGAGATCCTCCCGTATTTTACAAGTAAACCTGTTGTGTACCAGAATTACGTATGCCATCCACCAGTTGCAAAGGATGTATGTGTTTCATATAAACATAATGTGGATCTACATTATCATGCATAATACAATTTTTTTTTCATTTTAATGTTAAAAAAATGTAATTCTTTCTTATCAAAACATTGTTTTCTTGATGGCAGAGGCAGAAGGAGTCACTAGTTGTGTCATTTTGCTGTGTAAAAAAATCATGTAAGTCTTGGATGGGAGAAATTAAAAAGAGTTGCATCTGAAAATGGTCCAAGTACTGAATATTTTTCCTCTGAAGGGCCAAGATAACTTTAAATGTCGAAGACTGATATATTTCATCTGAACTGTTTGGATAAAATGGAATTCAGATTAAAGTTCAGCCTTGCAATCTTTTGTCCAGACTAAGGTAATTTGTGCAAAATGGGACTTTTATGTGAATAATCCATAATTTTTGCTTTTGAGAAAGCAGACCTTAAACTTCTCAGACCATCTCTGTTTCAGAGTCATACCTTACACTGAATCACTGTGAATAATGGTAAAGAATTGCTAAGCAGACTGTGATGTTAACCAATTTGTGAGATGCTATATATAAGATTCCTTGGCGAAGAGCTCCATGCTGAATTCTACTTTCAGGCAAAGTCAGAGATGGGAAAGAAAAAGTGAAAATTCTTGCTCTCAGTTTCTTTGTGACTCTCTCTGTCTCCATTTCATCAATTAGAAAATTGCCCATTTATTCCTTGTCTGTGTCTCCTTTCATCTAGGAGATGGTTTTTTCCTCCTTTTTTCTTGGAGGCAAAGGTCTAATTGTATAGCTAGAATATCATCTTTGCCCTTTCCAAGGCTGTCAGTTTGTCATTGGTGGATAGACGGACAAGAATATTGCAAATGTCAGTGTGAACATGGCTGAAGTCTGGGTTTTCCCTCATTTTCTTCAGATTTCTTTTCAGCAGACAGATGAGTAGAATCACTTTGTTCAGCGCTGGCGTTTCAGCAGTGCTGACTCCTTTGGTGGCAATGATAAATGGATCCAAGATGTGAAATAGCTGTTCCAGCAAAGTCCATTGAGCAGAATAGAGAACAATGCCCTCCTCAATGTCATTGTACATGATACATTCAATGATTGCCACTTTTTGCACAAGAATGTGTTCAATCAGCCAGGTACATAGAATTCCACGGTGTTGCTTCAGCCTGAATGAGCTGGTGAGGTGGCAGAGACCTTTGCTCAGCTTGATTTGGACCAGGCTCTCTCAAGCTATTAAAATGGGTGCAAATTATAGCTATAACCTCACAGGGTGACTGATTTTTGAAATACAGCTTTAGGATCAGTCCCATTCTGCAGGTGCTGTGGGAGATGTGCTGTGCATTTTAACATAACACTCTGTCCAACTGGGGCAGAACACTTGGGAGGTACAATGCCATCTTTTGCCCAATCCTCAGTTTTTCTGCTTTCTTCTGCAAAACACAGCAGTAATTAAACCTTATAAAGGTTTTTCTACGTTTTCTACTTCCCAGTTTACCAGTCTACTGTTATATTTGTGTGTACTCCAGATTGCACGAGGTGCATCAACCCTGCCTGATGGTAGTAATGTAGAAGATTTAATCTAGGGAAGAAAAAGGACCCTTCTTTTTTGTTAGTATAAAGACCTTAAAAGGTTGTATGTTTCTTCCTCACGATATGTTTGTTTTTGGAATAACAGTTTGACTCTTGACTGCAGCACATGTATAAAAATGCAGGTTTGTGGGTCACTAATTCTGATTAGTGCTGCTTGAGCATGAAGTTGCCGAAGTCATGCAAAATGATGCATGAACACATGCGTGTGCATGTCAAGTGAGGTGATGCCTGGTACCCTGTGTTGTTAGTTGTTAAAGATACTTGAACCATTGGAGTGATAGTCATACGTGGCCAGTTGAGAAAGTCATTGTCAGTCTGGATTGATTATTGAAATCAGGAACAATCCTAAGTTTTCCAAATGTCCTATAAAAATTCTCTGTGGAGCTAGTTTTGAGTGAATTTCCTGTCACAGGCTTTGGCTTAGTTTGTAGTGGTGTTGCCCCTTTGGGAAAACTGCTAGAGTCTCTTCAGCCTGGTACAAGACTTCCAAAACCATAAAATAGTCATTTCAAGTGCTGCTTCCTCTGAGGGAAGGACTTCATAGCATTTTGTGCCACGTTCATTTGAAACTCTGGCCATAAATGTCATAACGGGAGCTGGATGCACTCAGCAATTTTGCTAATCTGGCTTTCATTTCAGTGCTTAAATGAGAGCTGAGGGGTGTTTGGTCGGTTGTTTATTTGATAATGTAAGCCAGCGTTTGAAAATCTGGCTCTGGGTCCTTTTCAGACCTGGCCCTGGTTGACTACAATCAGCCGTGACTCATGTTCAGTCTGGAGATGGTAAATGCCTTGCATTTGAAAATCAGAGAAAAAAAAACCCTCTATTTGTTCAGGTGTAAAATGCGTCTGCAGGCTCCTTGTCCTGATTTGTCATATTATCACTTGCAGCTGCCAGTGAAGCTAGTGACAGTTATCCAAAAATCAGGTCATGCTATCTGCAAATGATATTTTGGATCCCTGTTATTTACGGGGTATTCGGATGTGGTGTGTGTGTAGAGCCTTGGCTTCCTGAAACATGACATGAAGAACACTGGAAAACTATCTTTTTGTAATTGCCACAAGATATGGTAACTCAGTTGAGAACAGAAGGCCAGCACAAAGCATTTCCATCACTTCAGTTCCAAAATGGGACACGTCTGGTGCAAAATCTTTAGGCTAGACATGTACATGGGAACGTCTTTCACCTTCATCCAAAGCGAGCGTGCTATGAGTTATCTTAGGAGAAGTTTACTGAATGTAGTTCACTTGTCCAAAATGCAGACCACCATTTTTAAAGAATCTTTGGAGAGAACTGGTTGCATTTGATGAAAAATGAGGGACCTTTAAAGAAATTAGAAAAGCAGAGCCATTTCTGAAATACAAGGATCATGGAGAAGAAACAGTTGTCCTCTCTTTATTTTACCATTGCTAAATCAATGATAGAAACCTAAATTGTCATTTTATGTACTTAGACTTAGGCTCAAGTCTAGTTTGCTCTCCATTGCCATAACCGCTGTGTCTGGTAATGGTGTTTATCCCTTTAGGTGAGATTTCCTTCTGGAAATATTGATAGACATATTTGAATCCTTAAAAAGCTAGGTTGTGTCTAACCTGTTCACAGAAAAAGGGTGAATTGTTTATTAATATAATAAAACCTATCAGTTAGCAGAATTGTAACCAAGACACCAAGGATTATGTAGCAGACTAAAGTGAGATTAAGACAACAAGGTTCTGCTGTTCCCATTGTATAGATTTTGACTGCGCTTTTGCTTGGAGAATCTCAAAGCACTTAAGTTATTTTACTTCTTCTGTGACTCTAGGAGGTAGAGAAATATTTCCTCCCAGTTTTACAGATGAGGGAATTGAGGAAGCAAGCAATGCAGAGTTAAGTTTTCAAACATGAGCAGTAATTTTGGATAATCGAAATCAGAGTTGTGAGCTTTGGCTTCCAGGTCCAGCTCTCCAGAAGTGGTTAGCAATACAGTCCATGGCAAATGGAAATTGCTAACCCTTTAGCACTTCTGGGGAGGAAAAAAAAAAAAAAAAAAAAAAGGCATCCAAAAATGAACACATCAGACTCAGGGCCACTGGGGGATGTGGGTGCAAGTGAGATGCCCAGATTGCTGAACTTGTGTCAGGCACAGGCAGGATGTACGATTGCTCCAGTTTGGTTTCCAGGCTGAGCAGCAAACCTCCTCTTCCACTCTTCTGCAAGTCTTCCTGGAGTTATCCCTGCAAATAAATTGTCTGATTCTTTCCATGAAGAGAGCAATGTCTTTAATCTGCCCGGAAAATTCAACCTAACTGGGCTGTGCAAAACACATGTATGCTTGCGTTTCTATGTGGGCACTTACATATACTGTAAGTATAAGTCCCTTCTGCCTTCCCCTCTTTTTTTTTTTTTTTTTTTTTTTAAGTTGTAGAAGTTCTCCATGAAATTCTTCTGTTGGGACACAACAGCCCTACTGGACTGTGGGTTTCTTTACCTTGCGCAGCATCAACAAAACCTCTTTGTGTGAAATAGATGCCGTGTGTATGCCGGACCCCTGGCATTTTACAAAGTGTATCTGGAGCCAGGCTAGGCAAACGTTAGGAGCTGTATGCTGAGTGCATTTATTGCCTTTGCATAATTTATGAGCTGGAGGGGTTTGACCATCATTCGTCTCTGCCAGAGGCTGGCACGGAGGGCTCTGGAGGCTGGAGCTGTAAATTGGATGGTGTGCTCCTGCTGAGCTCAGAGCAAAGTCCTCGGGTCAGTATGGGAATTTAATACCAGGAATGGAGCTGCTTTCTCCGTGTGCCATGTGGGCCTCTGCGCAGCAGAGGCTTTTTTGGCAGCCACGATGACTGGCCAAATCGTGAAGCTGTCAGTCACTGGGCATGTTGTGAAGGGAGCCTGAGCATTTTTAATCAGCTTGGCATCCGTGCTGCTTCCATAATGGACACCAGTAGGTCTCAGTCCTTCGCCATATGCTTAACTCTGGAGACAAGGTGCTTCTGGGTATAACGATAATTATTTGATGCGGAATTAAGCGGACCTTGAAATTAGAACTGGACTGTTGGAAAGCAGGAGGCTTAACGCTTTGATGGAAATAACTTCCCACCGATGTCGTTCTGCGTGCCCTTCCTCTGCAGATTCACTCAAATGCGGGTAACTGTTTTGCTGGCAAATTCAGATGTCGCTGGCAAGTATTCTCCCCAAGTACCTCCGCGCTGCAGAAAGCACAAAACCCCAAGCTCTTTCCCAGCCAGCTGGGGGTTTGGGAGGGGACAAACAAACGGAGCGGTTGGTCCTGGGCTCCCTGTTTTGAAATACATAGGAGATGTCACCGCAATACGTTACAAAGCATCCTAATGAATATGGCACACCACCCTTGCTGTCGTGAAGGGTCCTGGCAGTAATAAAACAGTGGAGGAAAGTACTGTAGCCCAACGGCTAAATTTTGGCAGCAAACTATAAAAATGGGGATAGTGAATGGGAATTCTTTGTGATGTGCTGTGATTTTCATGGATGAGATCTGTAAACATGGGGCCTTGCTTTGCCAACAAATGCTTACCTGCGTACCAAAACTTTGCATACGTAGTCATGCTGCAGTCAACATGCTACTGTAAACACTGTAGCATTTACAGGCTAAGGGTATGAGTACATTATGTAACAGAAGGAAAATTGGACATTATTAGAACAGTACGATTTTAAGTATTGTCTGTTCTTCATAAGCTTGATCTTTGCATGAGTTTCAAATTTTGAGTTAAAACTGTCACATACCTTTGTGCTCCATCTCACTTGTTCGTTACCAGAGCATTTAGGTGCAACTAGTGCTGAATAAATCATTTCAGTTATTAAAGAAATTTTACTTGCATTTCTGTTTGGAATTACCTGAAAACAGGTTGTAATTTTCTCTAACTTTTAGCTTCATTCTAAATTGTTTGGAAACTACGTATAAATAACTCCTTAGCTTTTAATTTATTAGTATGTAGCTCATTGGGGCTAAGGCACATTTTCACCTCCTGTACCAATAAAGACAAGGAACAAGCCAGTGAAACTGAAAAGTTATAATTAAGAAAAATAACACACTGAAGAGTTCGTTTGTGCAAATCAGATACATATATTTGTGGGTATATTTGGCTATGTCTATTCACATCCCACTGTATAGTTAACCTTTGGAATTCACTTTCACAAAACATAACTGATTTCAAAGGAATTTGGTTGCTTTATTAAACATATTCACAGATGCATTAAATAGGATGCAAATGCATAATGGACTTAAGTAACTTCTCTTCTGTAGGGACATAAATCAAGGCCTAGCTGACTGTGTTAGGGAGGCCCGGTTCTCCTGTTCGGTGATGTTGTGCTTTCCTTTGAAGTGTCTGTCGTTAGACTTGCAGAGGTCTGAGTTCATCCCTGGGGAAGGACAGAGGCAGTTCAGTCCTCCAGATTTTAAAGCTGTTCGGAGGTGTTTCTTGCACTCTGCTGCGGAGCTTGCCGGGTACGACTGCTCTGTCTTTACTCAGAATTAGGTGGGTTGAGTCAGAATCTGGGCTGAAGAAAGAAGAAAAGCTAGTCCTCACATAGCTATTTCCAGCACTCTTTGTGTACTTACAGCAAATCCAGGAGTGGTTTGGAGTTCTGATGCTTCTCTGTACTTATCTGTGATTCCTTTGTTTATCTATTGTATTCCTCCAACAGCAGAAGATATTTAAAAATCGAACAATAGCACTTGATAATTAGCATGACCCCCCTCCAGTGTTAATGTTCAGTATTATACCATGTTGTTATAAATGTCTACCATGTTACCTGGGCTACTTTTGAAGTCTAGAGAATCTCAGTGAATCCATTAATTTGGCACATTCTTGGTTCCACTGCAGTCTGAGTTCATTAATGGAGCAGCTGTGAGCGGTGATACACGGTGAATCTTCCAAATAATACTGGAGTAAAATGATAGCCTTGTAAATGCTTCTGTTCTGGGATGAGCAAACCTGAATTATTTCCATACCCACCAATCTAGGAAGCCTTTGAAGCTAATTTATTGGCAGGCAATATGAGAAATACTGTCCATCAAAAGAAAGCAAAGCAGCCCTCTAATATTGTTTTTCTTCCTCCCTGATCCAGTTTTAAAGTGTAAATGTGCCATGCACCATCAGCTCCCTTTCATGTGAATTAGCCTGGCAGAGGGCATTGCAAATGCATTTTGTTGAATCATGAAAAAATTGCACTGAAAACAAACATACTAATGTGTTGTCTTCTACAGTAAGCAAAAATTTCCTCCCATACAAACTGGCGTGAAGCCACAAGGCTTTATGAGCATTTCAGCCATCTTATTTGGAGAAATCTGTCTTATTTTTTTTCTTTAACAACCTTATCTTACCTGTTTTTTTTTTCTTTTTTTCTGTTTCAGTGTGACAGCGACAGTGATCAAGAAGAAAAGGTAAGAAAGGGAATCGATATGGGTGCAAAAATATATTGTTGGATTCGCTTATTTCTGTTATCCTGTTACTTACCCAAAGTTTATTTTTGGATTGATCTGGTATGACTCTATGTGAAGAAAAGATTTTGTTCCCTTTGATTTGGATTTGGAGTAGACCTCTAAGGGAAAGAGTATTCTAATGAATATTTTGGAGGCTACACAATTCATTTTCACGCTTCTTGATGCCAGGGTTTGTGTGTGTTGTTTATGAACAAACAAATTCTGTCTACCAAAACTTTCTAAGACTACGTTTTCCTTTGGGAAGTGCTAACAGTTTAATAATGCAAGTGAATGCATTTGCAACCCTCACATTTGCACTTTTTAACAGTTATTTAACCACACACTTGGCCATCTTGCTTGTCTACAGGAGAGGTTCTTCAAACTCAACTTGAAGTGTTAGGGTTTTCTTTTTTCTTTTTTTCTTTTTATTTTTTGTACATTAAGTCAAGTAAGTGACACGTCTTGCTGATAATTACCTCAATAATTGTGGGTTTCTAAGTAGAAAAAAGGAAGAATGTAATGCTGAAGAAGAGTCATAGAGACATTGGTCTGTAAAGCTGTTTGTTGTTTAGAAGGCTGGTAGTATGAAAAACTAATACTCACATTGCATTTTTGTGTCTTATATTTTTATATTATGAACAGACTGACATCTAGCTTTCTTAATTGGCAAAATGAAATAATCATTGCAGAAAAACTGTTCTAACTTCTTTATTTCCAGGTTGGAATTTTGCAATTTTGTTCATATATTGAGCCTTAAGAGATATTTTGACAATGTAATCGTTTTTTCCTCCTTTTTTACTCAGTGAAGTAGGGAACGGAAATTAGAGAGGGGGTAACGAGATGTCAGATAAGGTTCATGTAATATCGTTGCATTATTTAGAGTTTCATGAGGCAGTCTGCTAACTAGCTCCAAGTAAACTAAGAAGAAGAGAGAGGACTGTGCTGATGTGTGGCTAATGCAACTGAAAATAACAAATACTTTCTGAAATCCACAAGGAAACAATAAGTGCAGAAATCGTCTTTCGAAATCTTAATCAGTTCTACACGGGATTTGTATAGCAGCAAGCCAAGGAAATTTTCAGCCCATTCTGTATGTAACTGCCAAATCTCTGCCCTTAAGCTTTCAGTTATTTCCCAAGCAGAGGTTTTATT
This sequence comes from Rhea pennata, assembly GCF_028389875.1. Taxonomy (NCBI): domain Eukaryota; kingdom Metazoa; phylum Chordata; class Aves; order Rheiformes; family Rheidae; genus Rhea; species Rhea pennata. The sequence continues at coordinate 10,831,205 of NC_084682.1, forward strand.
TTCCTTGTGTCTCCTAATAATTTGCTAACTATGTTAAAGAACCACTGTTTACTTTGAACTGCAGTGATTTCCCTTTCATAAGGGAACTAATCGCTGGAGTTAATCAGTGTGTGACAACAGAAAAGGGAGGTTTAGTTGGGTTTTTGCACAGAATATTAACCTGCACTTTTAGATATGAATTTTTAATGTGTTACCATTAAATTCCATCCTGTGAAGTGATTATTCATTTTCAGGATGTTCTTTCTGCAGTGGAAGATGATAAACTGAATTTCGGCCCCTATGTTTATGGCACCTAGAACTAGAAGTGTAATTTCCTGCCACTGCTGCACTTACAGAGCCAACCTCTGCCAGATTCGCAATGTTTTTCTCTTACAGCGCTCCTAAATAAAGAAGCAAATAGGCCGCTTATGGGATGTGGGATTTGCTCACTGAGGCTTGTCTCAGCAGTACGATACAAGAGAGACTCCAGATTGTACCTCACACAGAATATCCCAGTGCTTGGGCAGGAAGGATTTAAAATCCAGACCCGGATTTCATCCCTGTGATCTGTATTTTGTCTTCCCCCCCTAATGAAATGGGATTAAGTGCTGATCCAAATATCCCTGGTAATTTAGTGCTGTTCAAATCCCAGGACCAGACCCAGCTTTGAGTTTCATAGCTCAGGCCCAAATCTGAAAGACGACTGCTAACACTGGTGTATTTATTCAGCCTGTGTTGGCAGCTAGGCAGAGATCTAAAGGCCTTGTTCTGCTGTTAATTTGAATTCAGCATATGTAGCCTGTTATAAAATGCGAGACATCATCATTTGAGCAGGTCAAGCATATTCAGATGAAGACAAATGGTGCTTATTTGATTTTCTTAAAATCGGGAAATGAAAAAAGTGCTCTCTGGAGAAATCATGTTCTGCCTGACTTAGATGATAGACCAAGGCATGTACCCCAGATAAGAACAGGCGCTCGTCTTGCGGTTTTTATCTCTGAAGGACGGTCGGGACTGTCAGCTCGCTGACATGTGCATTATCCATGTCATTTTAAACAAAGTGACCTGTAGAAAAGTGCACTCTGCCGTGACATGATAATGGGCTGTTGGATGACAGGTAAAGTACACACTATAAAGGAGGCTGTGCGTTATTCCTTTGTTTAACTGACAAGTAGAAACTTCTTTTCTTCAGACAGGCAGGATCTTTTAGATCTCTTTCAATAGGACCATGGAAGATTTCGAGTCCCTGCTCGAAAGAAAATGACATTTTTTCAGACCAAAAATTCCTATGAGAAAAACGCATTGGAAGAAGAGAAGGTGCCAGACCTCTGTGCAAGAGGTTGATCGTTTCATAAATAGTGCTCAGCATCCTCAGGTTTCATTAAAAACAGTAGGAGCTGAGGGTACTCAGCAGGATTAGAACTTCTGAGATCCTTGACCCAAGTGTCTTGTATTATTACGAGAGTATTGGCCTCCGACGATGCAGCTGCTCTACTAGTGAGTTGTCAATTGCTCTTGCTCGGTCCTAGGTCAACGTATTCCAAGGATTCTGTAGTTATTCTCCTCCCACCAGAAACAGAGCTCCTGCTAGGATGTTTCTATGAAGAGGGGAGCTACTTTTCTTTAGGGCCATCTCTTACAGACTTCAGTATACTGAAGTGTACAGAATATATGGTTAATGCTACAGATAGATTGTGTTCTTGCTCTTCAGAACTGCAGAAAGGGAACAATTTTGATTCATTTGGGAGTTTTGAGGGCTGATCCTCTGGTGGGCATGGGAGAGTAAGAGCCCACAGGAGAAAGGAGTGAGGCAACAAAAAGTATTGAACAGCATGTATGTATTTCTACTAGAACAAGTAAGACCTGTGATTCAGAAAGATAGGCTGGTGCATTTGAATAAAAAAGGCAGATCAGTGTGAAGTGAGATGTGTGACAGGTCAAGGTGGTCGAAAGGCTAGTCGGTGCCAACGTGACTACAAGGGCCACACTGAAATAGGAGAATCCAGGCAGGAGCAGGACATGGGAAGCTGGGGAGTGAGTGGTGACAGAGCAGGAAAAGTAATGCATCTTTCGCTGTTAGTGTTCTTTTTTCCCCACTTGAATATGTATCTATCTGGCTGTGTAAATCACTGTTGATATCTGATCTCTATTAGGTGGTGGCTGTGCCTCCAATCCATCTTCCCTACCCTTTAATTGGGAGCCGACAGACAGAGTCACTTTCTGTCTGCGTCTGCCCTCATATGAGACATTTCTCCAGAGGTTTCTCTGGAAGAGGAAACAAGGATATTTAATTGAAATACGACGCAGCCCCTGCTTAGCAGTACTGTATCTAAGGCTGTGTCAGCATCTCAATTTTAAATGACATGTTTTTGGATGGGTAATTTATATATTTATATAGATTAATGCTCCTTCATTCTAATTTGGCACACAGGATTGGACCAGAGCATTCCAAGTTTGCTCTCCTGTTACTAAAAACCTGAAGAGGTAACAAGTGTATCTGTGCAGGGGATGTATATTTGGAGGCCTTGCATCAGAATGTAAATCACTAATACTTAGTGAGATGTCATTTTCTGTCCTTTCAGCAAATGCCGCTGGGATTTCTTACCGAATCAGAAGAAAGTATGGATCCCAGGGGACCTTAGATTTTCTCCATTAAAAAGTCTGTCAGTCTTGCTCTTTGAGCAGGTCTCCAGAATTGATAGTCTAAAATTAGGGCAAGCTATTGCATAGCTGACAAATCTAAGTGCAACTGTGTTTTCTTTAGATATCTAGATACAATCTTTAGAATTATACCCCTGGTAATTAATACACTGAAAAAAAGCATTAGTGCCAATACATGGTTTCCTGAGAATATAAGTCCTGGTTTAAAAAGACATACAGACACATGTGATGAGGAAGTCAGGAGCTAAAGATGATTTAAGGACTAAGTCATTTTTTATTTATTCTCTCTAGCATTTCATCTCACCACTCTGTGTAGACTAATTTTAAAATTTAGGGTCAATCTACGGTGCTTTAGTGTTTTTCACTGAAGATTTTTCTAGGAAAATATTTCATTGATCAATGAGGACTGCTTTGCAATATACACAGAGTTGTTACTTATGTCAGATTCAGGAGTAAAAAAGGCCTGCTTCAGCTTGGATTTTATCTAACTTTGATCAGAAATGTGTAACTTTGACATGCAAATAGCTATGATTAGTGACTGAATGCTATAGATGTCTTAGCAGTAGCCAATGAGTACTCTTAGTGAAGTTCTTGAGTCCCAATAAGAGGCATTCTTCAGGGCCCAATGCCATCAAGTGCAGTGGCGGACTAGTTACGGTTACAGTCCAAACACCTTGGGAAAAAACATGCATTTCAGTCCACTGAATAAATGCATAGTTGGTTTAGTAACTTCCTAATAGACCATTTTTTCTCTGTTCTCCAAATCTGGAGAGTTTTGCTTTGCTACAGCTCTGACCTCGAATAAACAGAGCATCCTTTTAAGCTGGGTTGGCCTAGGTGTCATTGCTCCTAAACACATGTTGAACACAGCGAATCAGAAAGAGAACCCAAAGCAAGCCCACCTTAAACTGCACTTTAAAATGTAAGACCACGATAAATAGCTGCCTAGCACGGGGCTTATTCCCATATATTTTGTTGGCAGTAGTGAAACTCTATCACAAATGGATTAAGCAATGGTGAAGTTGCTTTATGCCATTTTGTACTTGAGAGAACTGTGTCATGGATAACTGTCATTTGTTGTGTGGGTAGTCACTTCAGTTTGAGATTTTTTTTTAGTAGGGCACTTGAAAGCCAAACTGTGATGGCCATATTTTTCCCTTAATCTGGAGGAAGTAGTTTTGGTAGCACCTGAAAGACAGACATCTACCTAGACGGTACCTGAGCTGTAGCAGATAACTAACAGGGAACCAGCTGAAGTTTTACATGGCAACCGTAGCTATATCCTCTGTGCTCTTCTTATTGCCTGGAAATTCAGCCAAGGTTTTAGTTTGGCGTTTATGCATAGCTGGAGTATAAATAATGTAAAATAATTTTTCCAGTCTGGGAAAGTCTGGTCATAGAGGGAAATCTCAGCATTTATTATTCTATTGCAAAGAAGGGCATTCGAGTACATTTTAGCATCTCTCTCCACTCTTCAAATCCAGGTGTATGAAGACTAAGGTGGTTTCTGGAGAAAAACCTAGAGACGTAAGTGGTATCATTTCCAGTCCAGTAAGAAAGGAGGGAAGAGAGGATGGGAGCTCAGTGAGGGCACCATGGTGGAAATGTTCTCCCCTAAAACAGAGTCTCCCTGGGGCAAGGGAGGGCTTGTGTGGCAGGTTGCAGCTCAGTCGTTGCCATGCCTGTTCAGTCATCCGGCGTGCAGCACTGGGGCGCTGTGCTGCGCTCCTGAAGAGGTGGAATGATTATTTACTCTACTAAAAAAGAGCCAAGCTCTTGGGGAGCTTGAAAAAAACTGTTCAGATGGTGGGTACCAATGTGTTTAGCAAACAAGGCTCTGTGGGGAAACAGCAGCTGAAAACCCAGTTTTAAGCAATTACTTCAGGTCATGGGATCCCAATATCTTACTGTTTGCCATGTATTTATTTTGGCTAAGGAATAGGATTAGAGGAATAGTTTCCCAGTATTATTCCTCTAACTGTTTCTGCAAAGCCGGGATGTTTCCCATCGATGAGATTTATGCTGTGTATTTGCACAGGTGTTGTCTTTTTAGCTCGGGAAAAGGCAGCACCTTAAACTTGGCCCGAGGGTGAAAGATCACCCAGACTTTACATGCTAGCAACGCTCAGGCAATCATGAAGTATTTCTTACTGTTTAAGGCCCATTAGGAGAAAAGATAAGGATCCTTTTTATTCATTTGATGTGCCACATAGAGGGTCCCTACAGCTAGAGCGGTAATAAAATCGGAGCCGAGCTTGTTCGTTGTAAAAGATTATGCGTTTGCTGCGAAGGAGGGGGGGGGACATGGTGTTTGCAGGCGTGAGTACGTGCTCGCTGGTGCCCCGGCGCTTTCAGCCGGTGATTTGTCCTGTCCTTTATCATCTTTGTCACCCGGCAGCATGTTGTCATAGGTAACGTATCGCTCCCGCGCCCTCTCCCCCTGCCCCCTCCCGGCTCCCCTCTCCTTTTTTTGTACCCATTTCGTGTAGAAAATTTGTATTTACTTTGGGAGTGTAATTTGTTCCTCATGGATAATGTGACCCTTAGCGGAGCTGGATCACGGGTTAGTTGAAGTGATATTTTCCGCTAATGGTAGTCGTACATCATTGCTGTCAGCTCGGGTTAGGAGGCAAGCACATTACAGCTCCATTTTACCTCTGCAGGCATCTGGGATTATTTGCCATAACTGAGTATGACATGACCGCACTACAGAGTGCATTAAAATTTTACTAGCTTCTCAGGCAAGTTCCTTGGCTCCAGCCTGCCTTGAGGCGGGCGTAATGATGGATACCTCTGAGGTCCTGACTTCCTGCACCAAGGATACTCAATGTCAATGGCCCAAACAGGTTTTGCTCTCCCCAGGGCTCTCAAGCATCTTCTGGCAGTTGAGTAAACAATCAAAGATTGAAGCGCGGGGAGGCTGGCACAGATGCCACCAGGTGCTTGTCCTAGGATATATGGCGCTTTGAGTGTTCGGACTTGTGTCGCACCAGTACTTTAAAATACGGCTTTACTATTATACTTTTAGAGAGTATCATTTGTAAGCATGGCTTATGTGGATAAGCATGAAGTCATTATATGAAAACTGAAAATAGCAAAAATATTCTCAAATGCGGGGTGCTCTACGTATATTGAATGTGTCTGTGTGTAATGAGCACATACTGTTACATACAAAATAGGTAGCATGTAAATACACCGAATGTTGATGTTACATTTGTGTGTTTATACTGCATGCTGTTTTGTGCTTTATGCATATATGCAGTATGCAGATAGATATACTGCTGTACTAGTGCATGTGTGTATTTATTATTTTTAATTTTTATTATTCTTATATAAGCTGTTCTCATATACGATCTTAGAACATCAACTACGGCATATGTACATATATATTGTTTTGCAGCATGTTTCTATGCATACACTTGCATATCATGAAAATAATGTTATTTTTGTTATACATACGTGTTTTAGATGTGCATTACTTGCAACATGTCTGCTTATATATGTATATGGACACTTAAAATTAGAGGCATAACTATACAGAGAAATGTTTATTAAGGAAACTTAGAAGAGAGATTAAATCAAATATAGTACTGTTTTCAAATGCTTCTTTACAAAGCATAATATATACCCTAAGATAAATTTCTTACAGCCTCCTAGGGGTTTTATAAATATGTACACTAGACATAGGTACTGCCCCCAAGCTGTTGTCCCCCACCACCAGCAGTATCTGTAATATTTTCAGCCAAAAGGCACAACCTTGCACAGAGCACTTCTGCAAGGTGAGCGCATTCGACATCCTAGAAGTCGGTCTTTTCTGCCCTTGCTCCTATTTTACGTGGATGTTTACAGGTGGAAGGATTAAAAAAAAACCCACCTTTTAAAATTTTTTTGTTTTGATTTTGAATATAGATTGCATTTATATTCACGGTGAAGTGAGGTTAAGTACTGGGACTGTCAGCTCGTATACTTCTCAGTATAAGCTGATGACTGGGTTGAAAATATCATCCCTGTGTGTCCATCCTAAGGTGTTAAATCATGCCGTGTTAGGTGCACTCTACTATTGTCATTGTTTCACCTAAGGCAGAGTTTTGGGATGTGATACTGAGTTAGACTATATATATATATGTATATATATATATACACATATATATACATATATATGTATATATATGTGTGTATATATGTGTGTATATATATATGTATATATATGTGTATATATATGTGTATATATGTGTATATATATTTTTTTTGGCTTAACGCCTTCCTGGCAATACATTTCCCAGTCTTTATTGCAGAACTTGCACAAGACTTCCCTGGGCCCAGGAGTGTTAGCTGGGTATTGATTGTAGGAGCTGATTCCCTGGGCTGGGGGGAAGGAGGAAGGAGAGATTAAAGCTCGTGATGTTCTCAGGGCGCTACAAGAGGCAAAGACGCAATCTCAGGCATCTCTAAGGATAACAGACAAGTTCCTAAAGCCCTTCCAGGAGCTTAGATTGCAGTAAGAAAGGCATTCCAAATAATAGCTATTCCTGCTTGTTCACATTTTAGTATGACATCTTTTATATGCAACAAAACTTTTATGAAAGTGGATCAGGGAAGGTGGTTGGAGTGCGTGGGAGTGCTAGGCAAGGTGCCCTTTTCAGGGTGCTACCGATGCAGGGGTAATATCACAGTATGGGTTTCTGATCCTGGATCTGACTAGTTCAGGGAAACAAAGAAATATGTACGTGGTTGTGCGTGCGCATACACGCCCGCCCACACGTACTCTGAAATCCAGCCTTTGGGAAATAGTTATGCTGGGTGATGTGGATTTTTAAATTTAATTTTGAGTGTTTCAAGTGGGATGCTTTCTTAAGAACTCTGTAAGGTATATCTCCTTTATTTTGCCTGAGTATCTGTAAACCCTCTAGGCAAAAATAAGATTAGATATCCTGAAAGGAATCCCATGTACAGAAATATGCTGGTGTGCTTCTTATGAACAATATACCTATATAGAGATGTTTGTTGATTACAGAAGTGTTTTGTGTGTTTTGGGGAGTGTGCATGGATGGTATGTGTATGTGTGCACAGGCAGACAGAAACTCAATCTGTGGATCTTGGAGTTTGGCCATGTCCAAACATATCTGGCTTTCAAAATATGTTTCTTTAAGGACTGTGCACTATATGTTGTTCAAACATAATATTCATATACGCTTTATCCTTTACAGTAACATCTGGTTTTTATAACAAATCCGATTTTATAATCATATATGAAGCATGTTCCCCATTCCTGAATGTCTTCTCAGGTTTCTTTGAAAAGAAAAAAGTCTTAGGCTTGAGAAATGAGAAGGTGAGACATTTCTTTGGAGAAATTTTCTTTAGAAAGAAAAAAAGAAAAAGATACTGAAGTTATGATAATTATTCCATGTTTTTAAGAGTCTTGGAGGCCACAACACATGTAACCCTCTCAGGTTTCTCGCAAACATATCCACGGACAGGCTGAAAACAAGGAGACAGGAAATTAAATGCATGCACCAATGAATTGAGAGATTCCTGCAAGTATCGCTTTGGTTTTCTGCATATTTCTCTCCATCTGGCTCAGCACTAATAAGGGTATTGTGGACTTGGAAGTGGTAAAATACAGCTACTGTATATCTTAGATTCCAGAAATTCCCCCAATAGGGTAGCAGTTAAGGGAATAACACGTGGCTTGAATTAGGGTTGGGCCTGCAGGTAGCAGCAGAGTAAGAACCTCTCTAAACTTTCATCTTTCTGTAAATCCATTGCACATTTGCATAATCTTGTCCTCTCAGTTTCCCTCACAGGCAAGACAGCACCATCTCAGAAAGTCTCTTTGCTCTGCCTTGTTATTTTACCCACGAACAAACCCCTAGTTTATTTGTTGGAAGGATTCCGTCATTTATTCTGGAGGAAAAGCCACAGGGCTGGAATGCGAGACTCAAGTTATCTGCTTCACATAGAGATGTTTTGAGAGTCAAATAGTTCCAGGTTTAAGAAGCACAGATGTGCAAACAATGTACGTTATCAGCGCTTCAGCAGTAAAGCAGCAGATCCCAGCTGCTATAGTGGTGTGTAACTCCACTGAAGTGTTGTAAGCCTCTCTGAAGAACATCGTACATGGAAATAGGAAAAGGCTTAAGAACGTGTTTAATTTTTAACTGCCCCAGTCCTGCCAGGATGTCGCTCTGCACTCTGCTGGGTGCCAAGAAATGTGGAAGAAACAGCTTAAGGTGAACCTGACGCACTTTGCTTTGGAAAGATGAGTCAAACTATGTACATTGACTCCTGCAAACAGTCCTTGCTCTGCACTCTTGAAAAATATGGATTCGCTTCTAGGTATTACAAATACGCCCACTTTATGATTTCCTGCTACTGGGAACCAGGATGACCTTTGTGTCTTCCAGAAAGAGCCTAGGTTTTCTGATTTTTACTGGTATCCCCGCCTAAAAGGCGCCACCGAGTTTCTAGGCTTTGCAGGCCCTCTCAACATTGCATTTCAGCTGACTGTGGATGGTCAGACAATATTAAGCAAGGTTGTTCATTCATAACAAAAGCATCCTAATTGAGTTACATTATTACATTAACTGTAGCAATCAGATTGAACCAAATCACTGAGCGATAATGTCATTTTCCAGGGTATCATTTGTAGAAACCAGTTGTGCTGTAAGATTCAATAACTTAATCCTGTAGAGTTTATGGTGACTTATGTGTCATATCAAATTCCTTACTTTCAGGGAAAACCAAGCAGTTAATGCATGGCTGTGAATAGGCCCTGAGTGATGAATTTATAGAGAAACAGTTAGCAGATGCTAGACAAAGTGAACGATAGTGATAGTCTGTAATAACCTCAGATTAAGGGGCTGTTCTACGAATGGATAAGACGTGAAGCATGTTCAGATTGTTGACTTTTTACGATGCATTGGTGGTACTGTTTATTTTCAGAATCTAAGAGATGACTGCTTTCGTTGGCTCAGAGTTGCCCGTTGAGTACAAATTCTCAGGCGGAGGCTGGGGAGGAGGACAGAGAAAATAGTTTCGCACAGTATGTGCCAAATGTTCACAAGTAACTTTGGAAAATTTCGATTTGGTAGGCATTTTTATGTGCCCTAGCACCAGGACTTTTGATGGGGAATTGTTGTTATTAATGATTTACAGTTTTGTTTTGCCTTAATGTAACCTTGGCAACTGCAGGGAGGACAGGGAAGGTCTCCGCCAGTTCAGAGTAGGGGAATAGAATGGGGAACGGGTCAGGGTCGGCCCCAGTCCCACCAGGGAGCTGTGCCGTGGCCCTGAACTGAGGGGCACGCGTCTCTCTGACCAGTGCAGTGGGAGTGGAGCAACAAAAGCCACCTGGGAATCCGTCAGAGAGCAGGCGGTGGTTATAATATTCATTATAGTATTATATAGGATACTATATGCGATATAATATTATAGGTAATACAGCACAGTCAATTTTTATCATTTCAAACTAGTGTCCTGCTTAGGCCGTCTTCCTTTTTTGTTTACCTGTTCACAGGAACTAAGTGGCTGGGCTAATTTTCTGTAAAACACTTACAGTTCCTCCACTTGAAGGAGCTGAAGAGGTACGAAGTATTACCATCGCCCTCTGAATGGAGCCACTTCTCTTTGTTATGTTGCCAGCGCCACTTTGATTGATGGTGTCAGTGCGGCATGATAAAGCAGACGGGCTACAGGCAGAATAAGATCAGTTTTAGAGGGCATTGCAAGGGTGTTAAGTCAAGGTGGTCGTTTTCAATGTGGTAGTAGCATCTTGTACTCCCAGGAAGGTGCAGAGGTATTGTAAGATGGATGTTCATACTTGTCATGTGTCATCAAAAACACAGTGGAAGAGGCTTCAGCGTACTGAAGCTGCCGTACCATCGTACAGTACTTCTGTTTCCCTTTCCTGGTCCAGGAGTAACGACAGCTCTGCTCTTACCCATTACGTGGTCTCCATCTGGGACTCCAGATTCATGTAAATCTGTGGTTCCAGAGGGAAGACAAACTAGAACCAAGTCTGGAAAGCCACGTGATGCTTTATTATTTTTGTGTGTTGTTACTTCTGCCCAGCAGCCCTCAGAAACCCCTTCCACACAGGATTCTTAGTATGCATAGTACAGAGAGAAAGAAACCATCCTTATCTCTAAAATCATTTGCTATAATATAAATGGGAGGGGAAAGAACTAAAGAACTAAAGTAGGATTATTTGTGTCAGTGGCAGAGCTATGAAATGCAGATCTTCCAGCTCCCATGACTCCTATTCAAAGTTTTTTTTTGTTTGTTTGTTTTTTTGGGGGGGGGGGCATTACTTTGTTTTTCTTAATTCAGTGGCTCCCAAATGGTGAGTTGTGCATTGCTTGTGATCCGAGGGGCTGCTTGGAGCAGCCGGCAGGCGGTATGTGAATGTTGCCACCTCCGAGTGGCAATGTACAGGGTTGTATTAAGGGGCATTGGCGTTCCACAAGAAATTTTGAAGACTGATAGTGGCAGACTGTCCCAAAGAATTTTAGGATCATCTGATGCCACCTAACTATCATCACCAGCAATCCTTGAGGCTAAAGTTGAGGAAAGCACAGTGGGGATCATCAGGTTGGCTGTTTAAAGCATACCTCCATAGTGCTTTTATGGCAGTATAATATTCATTATCCAGGGCATGAATCTGTTAGATCTCAGCAAAGTTAGTGTAATTTAGGATTCACTCTGAAATCAGTGGTGGCATTTTGCATCTCCTCTGGTGTAAAGGATGCCTGAACTGTGATTCTGGGTTGGATTCTGGCCCAGCGTGTGATTCCTTGGGAGGATGGGCAGGGAAATGGAAAGATGACCACTTTCACATTATGCATCTGTGGGTTTTTACATGGTGCGTCACTGTTTCTAAGTTTCCTTTCTGTGTATGATTTATATGTATGGTAACAAAATACTTATTTAAATTAATGATTGCCTTTAAGAAATTTAACGCTTGTTTTTGTTAATGGGAAACCTGACTAAAGAGCTTTCAGATAGCTGCTTTAACAAATCATTATAAACTCCTTGCTACTTTCTGTGATGGCATTAATCAGAATGAACTCATAGGCTGCTGTTGCAGATGCCATATGTAATTCAGTATAAATTCTGTTACCATTTGCCATTAATTAATGTCCACTTGTTCTAACATACTAAATAACACCAAACACCCTGACTTGAAAAAACAGTTGGAAATAGAAGTGACTGTACCTACAGACAGTCAAAAAAAAAAAGGAAAAAAATGTTTAGAGCTGATAAAGAGGAATAGATGGCTTTCCAAGATGGCAAAAAAGTGAAATAATTTGACTAGAAGGACAAATCAGCTAGTTTAAGATATGATTGCTCCCTTAATTTTGAGAGGGAGTCATGCTTCATGATAGCTAAGAATGGACTACACCGGGGAAACGCTCAGCAGCTCTTTGCATTCGGTTTCTCTGTACTAGTTTCCCTTCGTCTGGCTGTTCCCTGTTGGCGCTGCTGTCGTGTTTCCCTGCCCAGAAGCTGCTGAATCGGGTGCTGCCCCGCTCTTGTCCTCTGCTGGCTTTCCGATTTAGAGCTGACGGTTTTAGCTCTGCAGTGGGGAGGAGTGCAGGGTTGTAGAAGAGCAGGAACCCGAATGCAGCGGCTCCGGGGGCGAGCAGGGAGAGCAGAGTGAGGTCCGCGACTCCGCAAAAAGCAGGCTGGGGAGGCTTAGCTGAGCAGGATTTACATTTTGCCAATAGAAGAGATGATCTGAAGTTGGAAATGCTCTTTATCTTGTTCCAATTCACAGAGAAATGGTACCTGCCTCTGGAAGTCTATTTTTATTCATAAGAGAATTTTCTGTATATAAATTCACTAAGGTTTACTCAAAACTTCCCAAAACCATACTACTCAATATGTAATCTGTTTACCACAGTATTTGCCATAGCAGGTAAATACATTAAAGAAAAATACATAGAAAATTCCCCAATGAGCAAGAACTAAGACACATTTTAGTGCATTGAAGCGCTTTTCGGAGTAAACACCAAGTCATAAAACCAAGGCTCCTGCTATATAACGCTCTTTTCCAAATGAAGTTTTTTCCATTAAAAAACACAAAGCTATGGACAGCAGAGAGAATAACATGCTAGAGTTGGAAGTGGACAAGAGTAGTAAATGCTTCGGTTCTCATTGAAATGATTTCTCCTGCCTAGTATAATTTAACCTGCCCGTGCTGCTAAACTTCTATATTACCCATTTCTGTCGGGATGTCAGGAGAAATGATAAGCCTTCTCGAAGCAGCAACCTCTATTACATACTGAGAGCATTCCAGCCAGCGTTTTCTTGTACATTTTTAAGACTTCTAGCTTGGTCTCTCAAGTATAAAGAATACCCACCTGCCTGACCCCAGCCTCTTGTTAGTTGAGAGATGAAATCTTTTCTTAAGCTGAGTCCCTTGTCTATTATGTTTTCAGAATTCAAGGTTTGCTTTAAGCTCCCTGGCTCGCTGCCAGAAGTACATGGCTTTGTTACCAGAAGAAATTGCCTTTTTATTAACAGGAAGTGGATCTCTAAAACGGCACGCATGCTGATCTGCTTCCAGGTGAGAAAGAGAAGCTTTAGAGAGGTGATCTCATTCCTTTGCCGTTGCCAATAATTGCAAGAAGAACAGCAAAACCTTTGTTGGGTTTTGGGTTGTCTTATTTTTTTTAATTTGGAAAGCTGGGATATGGCATGAAACTAAAGCCAAATACAACCTCTAGCCATTCTTGCATTTATTTTTTTTTTATCTCAAATGCATATTATTAACTATAAATTATAGTCTCTGTACCCAGGAAGAAGAGTATCAAAGTAAGTGGGGGTTTTGCTTCAGGGTCATCTGCAGAATTTGGGCATGGTGTGAAACAAAGCAAGAGGACTCATTTCATAAGTACATCTCCATTTAATAGTATTCTGGAGTACTTAAGCAGGGTTTATTGTAGCAAACAGATAGTGGAAGAAGAGTATTAGCTGTGCCATCTAAGCTGGAATCTGGCCACTGTAATACCTTAACTGGGCAGATAAATTGTGGATCCTTCCTAATTTCTGTGTCACACGAGATGGTGCTACCATCTAAGTGAAGTAAATCAACAAAATGAGGCTTCCTAGAGATGCTAATGTAAGAAATTCAGTGCTTTTTTGTGTGACTGCTTGCTCAGAACTTACTAGGAGAAAGATTCCAGGTCACAGCTAATCAGATGAGTGATTTCGTTTAACTGAAATATCCAGAACTAGTTAGAAGTAGATTCTCTTGGTAGGAGGCATTCATGCTTAACTATAGATTCTGTTAAAGACATCTATCTCTCTTTTAGATAACGGCCTACTGCTGCGGTTTTTGAGATTTCAGTAAATGTAGTGAATAATTGGGAAAAATAAAATAATTAGATTGGGCACTGGTTGAGAACCAGTGGTAGTGACAGATACTTTGCTTCACCTTCATGCAGAAATGTCTGTGTAATAAAGCTACAAAGCACACTTGCACAAACACGGAAACACCAATTCACATTTATAAGAGATGTGAAAGCAAAAGGGCCCTGGTAACAGGCTAAGCGCGCTAAGCCGTCATAAGTTTATTTAACTGATTGCAGCCTTCAGGACTTGGAAAAATTTCTAAGGCCTTGAAGAAAAATGAAATGGCGAAGTAGGAAAAACAGGATTCAAGAGAAAGCACAGCATTTTCAACAACTCTTAATTAGAAAATTTCATAGTCCAGTGTGTGCGAGTTCCCCCGCTCCTTCAGACAACGGTAATGCACACCGAAGCCTAATGAAACACTCCCAGATAAGAAATTCTTCCCCCAACGCTGAGTGCCTTTACTTATAAAATCCACATTAAGTACCATCAGATTCCTGCCTTCTTTTTGCTAATACTGACCTTGTAAGGGGCTAGATTTTTCAGTTGTTATAAATCAGTCTAACACTGATTACTACAGGGCTTTCTTGGTTTGCATTGGCTAAAGCTTTAGCCTGAGTGCTATGCTCTGAGCATGAAATGAAGGCAGAAGTTAGTATTAAATGAAGTTGACCCTGTCCTTTAATTTGCAGTCCATGCAGGAACACTGGAAACATGAATTGTCAGGGCTGTATCATTTGTGTTCCTCAGACAATCATAGCTCAGGTCACACTGCCAGATTTTGTGGCTCAAACCCAATTGAAAACCTGGGCATGTTTGTTCTGGCCCCATTTTTGTATCTGGGATAAAAAATTATCTCGGTGCCCTTGCTCAGGTGTCATGACAGTTAACAGGAAAGAGTCTGCAATGGACGGGAGAAGTGAAAAACTGCAATCCATCTCATGAATTGCACATCCCTGTGGCAGACTGAATTACTACTGATCTTGCTCCTAACAAAGCCAGTATCTTATCACATCTTGCAAATTTTAGTGTGAATCATTTGCAGTCTAAAAGTCAATGAAAAGAAAATGATTTGAGTGTAACTACTGTGGCCTTTCAGAGGAAGGATTATGCCATGGAGAATTGATGTGCAGTCGTTTCTATGTGCATCTTTTACTATTCAGTAGCTGGCCGTATCTTGTCTGATGCCCTCTAAGAAATGGGAGAATCTTCTGTTGGTTTGTTGCTTTAGGTTAAGCATTTCTTGTGAGTGCTGAAATGCTAAATGCTGAGGTATCTGTGGCTTTTCAGATCAGTGCTCTTAATGTGAAGACATGAAGGGGGGAAAAAATGATGGGGAGGATTTGTCACCTGGTTTCATTTTGAACAATTGCTTTTCCCCCTTGGTCAGACGTAGGACATAACAGGAATCACCTAAATGTAGACAGATTGCAGTAACACACATGACGGTTCTTTATTAGTTTCCTTTATGTATGCTGCTCATTTCCCAAGAGGAAAGGGCAGCTAATACTGTGTATTTTTCTAACATAAACCAACAGGAAGGATAAGCCAGTGCATATGAAAGGATGTCTTTTTTTTTTTTTTTTTTTTTTTTTCCTCCATATGCACTAAATTGAATTGCAATTTCCTCCTCTCGTTTTCTCTCGGTTCTCTGTATGTCAGCGGCAGCCAGGTATGTTTGTAGTCCTTCGCTGACATATGTTCATTGGAAGGAAGCAGGCAGGTGATGAGTGGACACACGTCGTGCAGTGACAGGGTTTTCAGGCACAGCCCCGTGAATGAATTGACACTCCTGCGCAAAGGGGCAGTGCAGCCAGCCCTCCTTCGGGGAGGAGAACCTTTGCACGCCTCCCTTTCAGCTTATTGCAAAATCTTTCTGTCTGTTTTACGTATCTCTTTTATTTAGATGTTTAGATAGCTGTTGCTATTGCTTGTGTTCATATATATTTTGCATTTGCATATCTGTGCATCTCACAGTCACATTTCTCGGTTGTGCAGAGTACCCCTGTGCAGAGACTGAATACAGCCTTCTCCCTTCCCTAATAACACACATCATTATCAGGTGGGAATAACAGAGTATTTGGGAGTGGTTTTCAAATGAACAAGAAAGTAGACAAGGTCCCATTAGAAGTAGACCAACTGTCTTTTGATATCTGGGGAAAATCTCTTCCTCTGTCTTTCTCTCTCTCTTTCCTAATGGATTTCCTAGCTGTTTCTTTGAATAAAAAATTAATAGTAAGAAAAGCTTGTAGCTGGTCCCTGGGGTAGAATAGTGGCTAAGGATGAAAAAGAATGATTTGAACAAACAGTCTCAGGAGGATATATGAAGTGCCATAAGTATGACTTCTGTAACTGAAGGAAAAAAATATATATAACTGAAAATATTTGCCGAGTTCAGCAACTTCTATACTAAAACTTAAGCCACAGTGTTAGTAGTTTGGAGTAGATTCCAAGCAGATTTTTCAAACCCAGCTGGACAATATAGGAGGCAATATTTAATTTTCAAAATAGACATAGGTGTTTAGATGCCCAAGTCACAGATTCCTAAGGACAAGCTCTATAGATGGCATTTGGATGCCTGAAGATGCATGCAAATAGGCATCCTGTGGGATTTTCAGAAGGACATAAGCAAATCGGGCAGCCAGCTCATTTTGATTTTAATAGGAGTTCCATGCCTAACGTGCTTTTTATGCCTTCTCCTTTCTGCAGGGATTTACCTTCTCTGGCACAAGACAGTTTGAAAACAATACTTGGAAACATAAGTCACTTTGCTTATGGAAAAATGTACCCTCGAGTTCCTAATAGCCACGCTGACAAAATGTGGCCTGGAAAGGATGCTTCCTTGTCTCTGATACAGGTCATGTGTAGCTGCTTGATATACTGGCCAAACTTTCTGCCAACCCTGTCTGCCAGAGTGTCATTCAATGTTCCAGGCTCTGAAATGCAATCCATAAAGCTCAGCCGGCAAAGGCTGGGGCTGGCTTGCATTTAATAAGCATTAAATAAGGAACCGCTTTGATTTTCCTAGGCTAGCCCACGATCCTGTTCATAATGCATTGCAATAGAAAACTTCCAATTTAAATATAAAAAATGAGAGCAGAAGATATATTTGTGGGTCTTGCCACTGTATCGGATGCGGCGTTGCTGTGCGCTCTGAGTGAGTTCAGTCCGCTCTTTAATAGAATGACCTTGCTGCCGTGGGCTGAGCATCCTATCAAAGACCTTTACCAAACTGCAGGAAACCAGAGCCACGCGCTGCACCTTGACGGCCAGTAAGGTTGGAAGTGGCAGCGAATAGGTGAGAGCAGCCCTCGTGAATCTCTCTTGGGCGCCAGGAGTAGACCTCCTTCCAGAGCCTCCTCCGCTGCACCTTGCCGGCAAGCTCGAGGCACGTAAGGAGCTCACTCACCCTCCTCTCTGCTGCTCCCACCCTCAGCTTTCTTTTGTTCCTTGGCTTGTTTGTTAAGTAATTAATCTCATTCTGCTGATATGAAATTTTTCTATTAAAAAAATCTTCAGTCAAAACAACATTTGGGGAGAGGGGGAGGGAGAGGAGTCCTCCTCCTCACAGTTTGTTAATTGGTTCTTTCACCTGACAGTAGTTTGTGTCAATTAACTTGATACTCGGTGAAAGTGAAATTAATCCACCTGGGTCAAAAGCAGCTATTAATTTTTAATCAAAACAAAATGCTCACTCAACAGATTTGTAGCTCCACTTAGAATAAACAAGATACGCATGAGGTAGAATGTGCCACCAGGCTCTGCTCCATGGAGATGCTCCTGGGGATTTTTTTTTTCTCTTCTGCAAAAGGGCAGAGGTGAGGCAAGTCAGCTGCTAATGACATCCTTCCTCCAAAGAGGCTGGTTCTCCAGGGTACATATACCTTTTCCCTAGTGCATTTCTCTCCTTGAAATCCAAAACTTACTCTTTCCCCTGACAGGCTTGGTTGCCCCCTGTGCAGCAGGACTGTCACGGGAGCACCCATGGAGGAACATAGATACAACTGTTCCCTTACAACTGTACACAGCAATACACCTTGACATGTTCATTTCCCTCCACCAGGACATGCAAGGCATCACTTCTTCTCACTGCCTTCTGCTATGTATTTAGATGCAGTCACTTCCCTCCCCTGTGCCTGCAGCACAGTGTGATACACCTGGACACAGGCACACACAGTCTCCCACTGCTCAACTTTATAGTAAGTCCAGATACATTCACTTCCCTCTACGGCAATGCATACTCTTCTGCATTGCGCATCCTCCTGAGACCTCCTGCTCCATGACCTTTCTGTTTGATGCAGACATGATGACGTTTGTGGTTAACTGATTAGCCCTATTCTGCTTTTTCCATGAAAAGGAACAGAGAGCAAAAAGCTGTCTCAAGATCTCTCCCATGCACTTAAAAAAAAAGGAGGGCGAAATCTCATAGGAATTCCTCATTTTTCCAAATGGAATGATGTTCCAGGTGGCAAGCTAGCCATCATATCCAGTTAGACTGAGAAGTAGAACCAAAAGGTTTAGATTAGGGTTTGCTTTTGAGTGTGAAATCACTAGATACTATTAATAATGGACTGTGTCAGGGTCAGGACTTACAGGGGTCATACAAGTTTTCCTTTTATGCCGATGAGCTAAAGGAAGTCTAGGTGAAATAAGCCTGTTGTAAGTACAGAAAACTTGACTTCAAAACCACTGAAGGTGGTTTAAAATTCCTTTTCACTCTTTTCCTGTCTGTCTCAGTCCCTCCTTTCCTCTTTCTCTGTTAGACTCTTGGGGAAGGAAGTAGAAAAAAAAAAAACCAACATTTCGCTACATACCAGTGCAGCACAGCAGCTCTTGGATGGTGGCCCCAGGAGCTCTCTTAATGATCTGAAGAATAGACTAGCCAGAACCACACCAAAAGCTATGTAGTAACTCCAGCCTCGGTATCAGAGGTCCGAGGAGAGCTGCGGAACAGAATAGCTGGGATGCTGCTGACACCGGGTGCTGCTGACACCCATGTGTGTCGCAGGTACTAGCAGAGAGCAAAGGAGAGCAAGTAGTCTCTGTTTTGTATTTGAGGTGATAA
This sequence comes from Rhea pennata, assembly GCF_028389875.1. NCBI lineage: Eukaryota > Metazoa > Chordata > Aves > Rheiformes > Rheidae > Rhea > Rhea pennata. Next base: position 10,850,265 of record NC_084682.1, read on the forward strand.
GATGCAAGGTGTTAAGGCCAAAGCTCTTAAAAGAAGTTTTTGACTTCTTATTTTGTGGAAAGAGTGCTCTATTTTGAACCCTGTTGGGCCTAACTCTTAAGAGTGCCAGAGATGCCCACTTCCCACCAAATCACATCTTGGAGATGTAAGTTGTCGAGAAAAATAAAATGGGACGTAGTGGGACAGCTAGGAAGTGCATTACCTGCCAGGTGCATTTGGAAGAGCGAGCTGTTGTCTTCTAGTCAGCACAGTACGTTCCTTCTCTTCTGGAGATGAAGGATGGAAAGATTAGCAATAATCTGGGAATAAACTGTTCTACTGAGTGGCCATGAAGAAATCCCCATCAGAACACTGCAGCTGAAGTGTGGTGGGGTTACGTGTGTGATTTCTTCTCTCCTCTGAAGCACTGGATTTGAGCGCTCCGGTGTGTGCTTGGCTCTGCAGAGTAACCAGCTTGCTGTGTGACTTGACCCTTTGCAGTGGAGGAATTGGCAGTGGCTGGCATGTGTAGTGCCACCGCAGATAGACAGCAGTGGGAGTTCTTAAATGAAATGTAAGTCACACTGTACTCTGCAGTGTCTTACTCCTGTTGTAAAATGGCTCACTGAGATGCACACTCTCACTGTTTTTCTTTCTCATTACTTTGTAGACAATAAAAGCAAAATGTTACCTGTTGGCTGTCAAGGTACCAAGCCTTAGAGGAGATTTTTTTTCCCCTCTTATTTTTTTCCCCTTTCTTCCCCTTCCAAGTAGTATCATGTCTTGAGATTTTTAGACAGTAATTGGATGGAGTTATTTATTTATTTATTTATTTAACTATTATGAATATCATTTTAGGAGGTGAATACGTCTACATACCCAAGTGCTGTGGGCAATTTATACCTGTGCATCTTATTACCCACTCTTGCACTGATTTGGCCAGATGGATCAGAACAGTGCATCTATTTGAAGTCCTGTATCAATCAATAGTGTATAGGACTCCTTGATGCAGTGGTAGCGTGATTTAATACATGATACTACTCTTTCATATATTTTGTTTTCTAATACTGTAATTAAAGTAAATCATAACCTGTGCTGGAATTAATAGATATTTTTATAACACGTACTGAAGGAGAGAAAATGGTTGCTGCTACTACTTTCTCTTCCAGGTATGTCTGGTCCACTTAGCTCTCAGGATTGCCTTGAGAATGTGCAATTTGGATTATTGGTAGAATTTTAACAAAAAAGAATATATTTTTCAATGACAGGGAAAAGCATGTCAGTCAGTGAAACAGGAGTGGCAGACTCCAACAGAACATGTCTCGTGCAAAGGATCTTAATAGGCACCATTGAGAGAAGGATATGGTTTAGAGCATGGAGGGACCAAGTCTGCTATACATTAGAAGTAATAGTAGTAGAACTAATAATAATAACAACTTTATACAGGCAGATTGATTAACTGAAGTTTGCTATAAGCCTTGATGTTCTACTGGAAGGTGCTGCAATACCTTTAGTGAGCATGAAGCACCTGGCCCAAATTTACACCTAATTCAGTAGAAGAGGTTTTCAGCAGCAAAGCAACCATAAGGTTCAAACTGGGATAATCTGTGTGTGCTTCATCCGAATGGAAACTGCCAGGTGGTGGATCTCTGAGTCCACTTCTCTTTTGTATGCTTTTCAGGCTGATTCTGCCTTGCCAGCGTTGTGAGATACTGGTCTCAGGTGGTATCTTTGTGTGGGACATGACATGGCAAACCTCAGAGGATGCAATGCACCTCTTTTTGTTGTCCTACTTTTCCCATTCCTTACTCTTATCTTTTTTTCTTTTTTTTAATCATTTCTTGGAGCAACATGTGAGGTCTCTAAGCAATGCAATGCTTTGACTAGTGGAAGCTTGTATTTCTGATGACTTATCTGCATGTTATATGAACGAGTAATATTTTTTTTCCTCTTTCAAAATGATGTAATTTAGTTGCAGAGAGATTAGGAATCTTGTCTAAAGTCCTAGAGGAGGTTTGGTATCCTGAGTCTTAAACCTTCACAATCAGAAATGTTCCTTCCGCCCTTCTTTCCCTCAGCTTATAGCCAATAGCAAAGCCTTGCAAAAGCAATACTAAGCACTCGAACAAATAATGATATGTATCCACATGAGAAGCCTGTGTCCAGTAATATTTGTAATGACTTAGATGCAGGGTGTAGCTAGGGATTAATGACTAACTGGCGTTAATGGGCCTCAGATCATCAACCACTTCTCTGTTGGTCATTAATCCCCAGGAAACAGTCTGTGCTGAAACTACTATCGCCTAATTAGAACATGGTTGGCCAGTTGCAGCACAGCACAGTCTATGGCTTTGTGGAGGATAGAAGGAATAAAACAGCTTCATGAACCTGTTGCGTATGAGATGTATCTTCTCCCATTTGTGAGGTGTAAGCATGTATCTAGAGACAGGCAGTATCCTTGAGGCAAGGCTCGATTGATGGCTAGTTGGCTGGACTTTGTCTCTTCATAGTATTTCTTGGGCCCTTTTTTCTGGCTGAGCGCAGACTTTCTGAAGGATCATCTGCCTTCCAGGGCAGAGTACTCCAGATTCCTGTAGAGCTACAGCTAAAGACTAAATGACGGTGAACTGTATTTGGTTAGAGAGGATGAAGGCAAATGTTTTTTCATGGAAAATATCAGTTTTAAGTCGTCTTCACCAATTCATTTACAATGTAATATTACGGTGCAATTTACATGCAATAGTATGGAATATCCCTGCATCCACATTTCATGTTTACTCATTCCATTTTTCCTCCTAGCCTAGAGCCATAAGGGAACTACTCTTTCACTTGTAGCTTACATAAAAATTAAAGGGGATTCAATCCCTTCCTAGCCCAAATGAACAGTGTATCCCTGTGGTCCAGCCTTACTCTTCAGATTTGGAACAGAGGACACCTTCTTTATGTTCCAGGAGTCCTTAACCACTGTTCAGGCCCCAATTTCAAGAAGGTCCTGGATCATTCCTTCCAGTACACCGGCCGGGGCAGCAGCAATATTAACCACTCAGCATGTCCGTAAGCATAATTGTAAATGGTAGGAGCCTGATCCAAAGCCCAGTGAAATCTTTCTAAGATCTTCACTGGTTTTAGATCAGGACCTAGAAGTGCCTGCATGTAGTGAACTGAGCTCTATAGCTTCTACCATCTAGCTCACTCTGCCCAACCTCCAGCTGATCTTCTGTTTCAATGTATTTTGACAGCCTAGGTATGCAGGCCTGCCCTTCTCTGCTTTTCATTATCCATGAATAGCATTTAATGCCAAAACAGAGGGGGGAAGACAAGCTTTTTCCACAGCCTTATGTGAAATACTTAACATCTAAAAGTCCTTAGAATATACTACACACACATTCCACTTTTACAAGACCAATATAACACTTTCAAAAGTTTTATGAATTCCAGCATGTAACCAGAGTAGTTGTTAGCCTGTTTTGAATAAGCCATAATGGCTTGGCCCTGAAGCTGCATAGTTAGCAAATCCCTGCTCTGTTTACGAGCAGTAGTTTTGACCAGGTCACTGGGAATGGAGTATGATCAATCTCCACACACTCCTGCCATGGGTACATCTGCTGAGTTCAACCTAGTTAAAATTTTAGGAGCAGTAAATGAGGAGATCATGAGAATGAGGTGATATTTTAATCTATATTTCCAGGCTCCTTGAATCCTGCAGCACCAGTTATTCTCTAAATGCTTTCCATAAGTGTATAACCACACTGCTGCCAGGACAGCAACAAGCTGGAACCTGCCTTGCATATCTATGGCAAGAGGTGATGGAAAGTGAACACAGCACAGCACACTGCTACCTTCCATGCTGGTGTCCACAAATACTGTGACACTACTAGAAATTACAGTGTGATTCTAGAGCTGCAGGTGTGATGGTGCTGATGTCTCTTGTGAGGCGCATGAGTATTTTGGAATTTTACTAAAGGTTTGTAGGCACCAAAGAAAAAGATATGTGGAGAGAATGAGCGAAAGATCCACCAACAGGGCAGCACAAGGTAACCATAGGTTATTTGCTATACTTTATGCATCCCAAATCATTGTTGGGGGAACTATGCAGCCTTTATACAGATGTCATTCAAAAGCTTTGTTGCTATTGGGCGTGATGGTCTACAACATTCAACTGCCTTAGAAGCAGCAGGCGTATTTATAAAGCATAGTTACTTTCCAGGAAATGTTTAACACTTTAACCAAAACCCTTAAAACTAAATCTCCTCCATCTCTTGACAATTACCACATGTTATGAATTTTTCACCAATAAATGAGATCTGTTATCTAATCAGAATAATGAGTAACTAGTGGATTTCAATTTAATGTTCATAATATAACTTCTAATTTTTAATGGAAAGGATCAGTAGCAAACACTTTAGTGCAGAATTTCACAAACGTTCGCTACTCTTTTGTGGCTTCCATAGTTTAAATCAAGGTGTGGCACTTTTATCTTGTAAGGACAAGTGTGCGGTATAGCTGAAATTCTTCCTGTACTAGAGGGTCAGCAAAAGATCTGAGCACCACTTAAATTTCATTTTAGGCATGGTTCAGAGGCTGAATCTATATTTAAATAGTGTGTAGGCTCTCTGCTGTTCCTATGACACAGAAGAGAATTCATTCCAAAAAGAAATAGTTCATAAATGGCTAGAGGACTATTTTGTTCCTTCTGTGCAACAGCCTTTATTTCATTCACCTTGTTTCTTTCATGTCTTATCATCAATGTCTTTAGTAGAGTAAAAAGAGAGAGAATAAATAGTATTTTGCTTTGAAATAGTGAGATCTTTAGGTATTTTGTCTGAACAGTTGTGAATTGTGGTACTAAGAGTGTTATGTAGGGAATCTCAGTCCTCTTCTTACAGATGTTTTTTTACTTAATAGTATTCTGGAGGCTACCCTGCCTGGCAGTGCTCTTTCCTTCCGGCTGAAAGCGAGGCATGTCCTTCAGCAATCTGACACATATCTGTATAGCACCTTGACACTCACGTCTGAGTCTTTGAGTGTTTCCTGATATTTGAGGTGGGCCATAATGGCTGGTGAATGGTTGGTCTTGGTTGTAAGGACAGATTATTGTGCTGGCCACCATCTCTAGCTCATATCTAGGACTAGTGAATTGTAATAAAGTGGCCTGCAGAGCATGAGTCCCAGGTATTGTTGTATCAGATCTGTATTTGACCAGCAAGAGAACTGTGTCCTCTCTAGCAATAGATAGCATTTTGTTTAATCCATTTATATGGGTGTAGCTAGAAGAGTAAAGCATCTACAAGAATCCCAAGATTATTTGTTATGCTGGAAGCAGCCTTCTTCCCAAATTTATTTGTTTCAGTTACGCAGCAGAAGTGGATCGTAGCTGGGAGCCAGAATTCTGTTTTTTGCAAGCTCTTTGGGATGAGTTCTGTAATAACTCCAAAAGTCCATAAACAGACTAGGACTAGAGACTCGAGCACTGCCAATACTAATCACTGTAAAAGTGATGTTTTCTTTTTACTTTCTATGTTTTTAGTTGTATATAGTCAGCAGCTCCATAAACTGTTTTTTTTTTAAGCAGAGGGAGAAGCTTGGATTTTTTTACATGCCTCTTAATTTCAGCATTGTTGTTACGTTGTAGTGTGGTATTTCATGCATTCTTCTTTTTCTTTGTCATTTCCTTAACAATGAGATCAATCTATTATGAGAATAATAAGAAAAGAGGAATCAAAAAATTCTCCCAAAAATATCATCAGGCCAAGTAAGAAGAATAGCATAAAGTATTGAAGATAAAGACCATTTCTTTTTGAACATTGGCTTTTTGGGGCATGTGTCATCTATTTGTTCCATTTGTGAAGCAGCTGATGTAATAAGAGTCCTTATTCACAGCTAGGGTTCATGGGTCTAATCACAGCATAAAGAATAAATAGTAGAAGTAATATGGCATTTAGGATCTAAGTAGCTGTTGTGCTCTGACAGATCTCTCAGCCTTCCCAGATTGCCATTTGGTTTAGATTTAGTTTAAGTACAGAGATGCACGCATGTGAAATTGCTTATAAGATTCAGGAGTCACATCCTTCTGTCCTAATCCTTGAAAACAAATAGATATTCAAATCTAAGTGGGAAAAATAATCTTCATTTGATCGGGGTTTTCCTTTTAAATAATCGTATTTCATTTCTAGACATACACTTGGCATAGTTCAGTAAAAATAAGTAGTTTGCATCAAGGCCCCTAATCTCAATTCCCTCCTCTGAGGAAACCTCCAAACAAATACAAAGTCAAACAAAACCCAAAGCCCTTTGCTCTGTAAATCCAAATGTCTCAAAAGAAACAATTGTGGCTTAAGGAGTGGGATCCTAAAAGAAAACAGCACGATAACTCTTCCCTAACTCAGTTCACTTCTTCAGCCACTGTCAATTACTCATATGAAAACCAATTTTAAGTGTATTCTTCAAGGTTAAATTCCCCAGAAGCTTGTGGAATGCTGCCAGGGGCTGTGAACCTTCGTGCAGGTCACCCACTATCTGAATCCTCTGTTGCAAATCATTGCTCTCCCCATTACTCCTTTGGCATGTACCTGATTTGGTTGACATTTCCATAATTAATTTATAACAGCAATAACCCTGAGATAAGCCTATTTATAGATTTGTGCAAGCTGTATAAGATTATAGATAAAATCTTGGTTCATTAACATATTTAAAGTACTTGGGAGACTTTTGCCTCGTAGTGTGGTTGGTGTGATTATCAAATTATATGACGAAAAGCTCAAGTGTTTAATGTGCATTCAGTGCCTCTGAGATGTTTTCCACTTGAGATCACAGGGGTAATTTGGGGTATAGAAATACCATCCTGTCTATTGACCCAAGGAATTCTGTATACTTCCAGGTGTGGTATGATATGGAAGGCACTTTTTAACAACTCTATACTCTTTTTCAGATACCACCTTTCAGTAAGTTCATGAATACTTTGCATCCAATTCTCTGCAGATTTCTTTCTCCTTCTGTCAATGACATCAGTGCAAAGTCAAGGATAAAATACTGCCAAATCAGAAGTATACTCATTCAGCTCTAACAGGTGTAAAAGTTATTTCATGAGCTGCATGCAAGAGAGAATTTGATTGTATACATTATATCTCTAAATCATCTGCACTATCTAATCATTTTCGTACCAAGAAATGGTTTTCCAAAAGTCACAGACGCTCTGCATATGAGAGAGGGAGAGAATGGCTTGCTTTTGTCTATGCTCTGCATTTAGGAATGTCCAGGAGATCCCACGCAAGGTAAATCAGACAGGACAAGTAAAGGTAGCAGTATAAAAATTACGGACAGTGGAAAAAACATTCAGTTCTCGAGTTAAAATTATGAATAGAGAGGGCAAAATAAGTGAAGAGAGTGTTGCCCTTTAAAAAATACAATGTAATTTTTGTCATGGCTCTATACTGAAAGACACCCCAGTGAGTTCCTACTGACAAAGACATTCCTAAGATATTTTACCACAAACAAATGTCTTACAAGAAGGCTTTGGTCTCTCAAGAGGCTGTATTGAAATCAAGATAATAGAGCCTTGCATCTTCCTGCATGAGGAGCAAGGTGGTTCCCCCTTGACTGGATGCACTCGCTGCTGCTGATACTCTAAGATACACTCTCAGTGATGGATGGAGAGTCATCTTCTGTCCATCTGCACAGGTAATTGCAGATCTGCAGTTGGCTGTGTGGCAGAGTTGTGCTTATTACAGACCTTAAGATATTTAATTTGTAAACACTTAATAAAGCATAGCCTACAGTAGCTTGGCTGGTCTTATCTGTCAACCAAATCAGAATCAATATGTCCCTGGGGTATAAGCTATGATTGTCTGGGCTGCGGAGTCTAATAGGATTAAGTGTTTGGGACCCTATCTAACATTACAGTCCACAATCCTAGTTAGAGAAAGTTAAAGACCAGCTTGCCACTGTAGCAGGCATGATTGCTTAGGGGTCTGAAAAATCATTAAAGCTTGTCCTCTTAAACGTTGATTGTTCCCTAGTGATTTATTGACAAAACACAAAAAGTGCTCTATACTGCACTCTAATTATATGTATGAGGCTAGGAAATCTCATGGGAAATTAAATAAAATTTACAGCTTGATGGTTTTATGCTCTTGGGAGACATACCTTCTTAATAAGATCTTATAGCTGGGAATATTTATGAGGTTAAAATCTGTGGGCTTGAGCTAAGACCTCACCTTCTCAAAGGGAGGGGTCCTTCATTTTTCTTCATGTAAATAATGTCAATGACAAACAAGGTGTTCGAAAATTATAATAAGAGGATATAGTGTGAAATATCAAGCATTTATTTTCAATACTGATCAATAAGCAGAACTTCAGAGGTAGAGGATGAAACGGGGAAGCTGCACGCCCTTTTGGACATTATGAAATTGGTGTACGTCCATTTGCAATCGGTCTTATGTTGCATTCTTGATGTGGCCATGTGAGTCCAGTCAAAAGTTGTAAAGGCTGCTAACTATGGGAATTCCTAGTCTGCCCAGTTGGGGCAGTTGTAAAAATAATTTATATGTAAGTATATGCATATGCATAGTTTTCTCCCTTGAGAAAATAATTCCAAATGCAGCAAGACTCCAACTCATTACTCCCAAACGCAGATCTGCAGCCTGAGCCACTCTTAATGAAACCTTGGAGCCCAAGGCCTTTGAGCATCTGTAAAAATCCCATTTTGGTATTTTAGAATGGACAGATATTTCATGTGATCACTTATGGTATTTACAATTCATTTTATATTGTGACTTAATATAGGGTTAAGTGAGAAAAGCACATCAGTATAGTGATAATAACATCACCAATTCCCTGGTTCACAGATAGTGAATTGGTATAGATTTGGCTGTATAAGTAAGAGAGAGCTAGAATCAAAGATGATGGTAAAATCGGTTAAAAATCTCATGTGAAGTTTTGAATGTTTTATTTAGTTGAACCTTTTGGAAGTTGGCCTACTGCTAAAAACAAGAAGGATTTTCCTAGTCACTCTTCAATGTAAAGGATAATTAATGTAAAGGACAATTCTCTCTAGGCCCTGAAGCAGTTTTTGATTAAGGCACTTAACTGGGACTTTGGAGAATTAGGTACAACACTTGGTTTTGATGTAGAGCTGCTCTGTGATATTGGGCAAAGAATCGAATCTCTCTGTGCCTCAGTTTCCATTTATAGATAAGATTGTGGTACTTTCTTTATCTGTCTTTTCTGCTCATACTGTATTCTCTTTGAGGCAAGGACAATATGCTGAGCTCCAACACACTAGGTCTCAGCAGGGGACTCTATCTGTTGCTGTTGTCACAGCCACAACGTGGGGGTTATCCTTTATCTCTGTAACTTCAGAATGTGTACAGTGATAACTATCGCCAACTTTTCCCTGCTGTCATCCTCCTCTTATTCCATAATGAAAAGAGAAACAGCTTAATTAGAATATGTTTGACAGAGATCTGCAAAGAAAAGATACGCACGCTCCCAGCTGTACAGGTTGATTATGATGCTGTTGCTAATTTAAAATAAAAAAACTCACAAACAAACAAAACCTTTCCTAATGCCTTTTTGCCATATCTTTATAAGGGAAAGGTGGAGGGCGGGGAGGGGAGGAGACCTGAGGAGTAAGTGTGACCTTGCCTCTGGTATGAGAGATGATGTGTAGTTACCTGCGCTCTGGACTCCAGCATCTCCTCTCACTTAGCTGGTGCAAATCAAAGGAAGTTCCATCAAAATGTATGAAAATATTTCAGTGCAAAATACTGTGGCGTTAAATGCAAGGAGAATAAGCCTCTGTATATTAGCTGCTCCTTCTCCTAAATCCTTCTAAATTCAGCAGGGCATGTGAATCAGATTTGTGTTCCTACAAGGCTGCCTTTTCATGTAATATTTCCAATCATTTATACGGCAGACTTGCCTAATTTTTTATTCCCCCTCTTTCTGTGCCCCTCCTCCCTACATGCACACACCTTATTTTCACCCTTCTGCATACAATGAAATGTCTGATCAGTTCATGGAGAGCTTAGAAAACCTGTGCCTGAGATGAAGGAGAAATTTATTAGTGAAAGACAAGACTCCCTGATAATCAGGGAGTATTGAAATCCCTGATTTAATTTGAATATGGTACGGAGCATGTCTCTTCCTGCCTTCATTACTTGAAAGTCTGTGCCTGATAATGTATCTTTTTACTTAAGGATATTATGCTGAGGAAAAAATGCTTGATGGGCCACTCTAGCTGAGGTGAAAGGTTTTGGTATGTTTTAATAAAGATGGATATCACTAAGAATGTTTGAAATATGTGGAAGTAAGATTTGTTACAAGTTACAAATCAAAGCCTAAAAATGTCACTTATCTCCTAATGATACTTCTACACAGATTATTAATTTCATTTTAGGAGACCAATGAATGTTACATTTTTATGACATTGATTAAATGTCTCACTGCCATCCCCCCATCCATCCTTTTCATTTTCAAAAATCCATATCCGACTTTAACAAAACGCAGCTCATAAATTTGTGTTTTACTGCTCACCAAAGCAGAGTTGGATAGCAATCCGCCTGCTAACTTTGTGTTTGCGCTCCTCTTATCTCAAAGAATCAGCAGTCTGGCTTTTCTTTTTCCTATCCGAACAATATTTTAGACGTGAAGTGTTGTTCAGTCATTACCTAACATCTAGAAATGTGTTTCTGTGTAGAGAGCATGGCTAGCTCCACCAAGAATTTTAGAAGGGGTCATAGGAGGTACTGACTTCAGGGAAATCTCTTGGAATAGTAATATTTAGATTGTTCCTGCTTCTCCCTTTGGGCTCTGTGCATCCAACCCTCTGGTTACAGAAGGGGATACACCATGAAAGAGAAGCTAGCTATTAAAAAAAAAAAAAAAAAGAAAAAGAAAAAAAAACTGCGTTGATTACTTTGCCTCTTTTCCGTCTGTGCCTTGGCTGAAATTTGGACAAATTCCATATGGTTCCAGACCTGTGAAGGCATTTATTTTATTTTTGTTCTCATGCAGATTTAGTCTTGTAATGCTCTTTGAAGTTGTGTGATGGAGATGAACTGGCAAGAAGGTCGTGAGTAGAAGGAGAACTTCCCCTCTCCCCATTACAGCTCTGCCTCCGGGATTTACCAGTCCCCTATGAATAGTCTGTCAATATCAGATGGGGAAGAAAAAAAATACCTACAAGAAAAACAAATTAATCTCACCTCCAGCGAGAGGGGAGAGCCTTAGTCTTAACTGTCCCTAGCTTCCAGTGGGCAGTAGGATTTGATATCCTGCACGCTATTGCACCTCTGGGAACGAAGGCAAATTAGCACCAGTTCACATCCAATACACAAAATCTAAAGAGAGCAGCAATGTTCAAAGAGTGTCTAATTGATATTGATTTTAAACCTGCTTGTCTTAACCGTTGCCTCTGTCTTGGAAATAAGTTACTCCGCTACCAAGCTCCACGTCCCTCAGCCGTTTCTGACAAGCGTGAGTTGCTGCTGGGTTTTGCTCGTGTGATTGCTCAGCACCAGAGCACTCTGACTGCTAAAGTCGTAGGAAGGTTGAGGTGGGCAGAGGATGGTTTCACAAGGTTTAACACCCTGGTTTTCCCAGGGAGAACACCTTCATTAGGCATGATCAGAGCGTGAGGCGTATTAGATGTTACCTGACTTTGGCTCGTGATGACGAATGGATTAGTCAAATTGCCAAGTCCCCAGATTCAACAGTTGGATCCAGATAGTGCAGCAGATTTCCCTCCCTGGTAGACGTGTCCCTCAGAGGCATTGCCTCTAGAGACTGCTTAGATGACCTAAACAGTGCTAGGCAGTGCCTGGCTGAACCCGCGGGCCTGGTCTTCGGGAAGTGCCCAAGCGCCCCCGAACCCTCTTGCAGGACGTGGCTGGCTGAGGACCTTCGGGCCATCCCAAACCTTCCTCGCCAGCCTCTCCGCAGCCCCGTGGAGGAGGCTGGTGCACAGAGGCTTGCAGCAGGGCACGGCAATCCCTTCAACCCCATCTCCTCGCCTCCCCCTTCCCTCCCATCGCACGCTCAGACACGTGGGACAGTTCATAAAGAAAAAAAAAATATGGCATGTTTACAGAGAGAAATTTCAAGAAGTGTTAATTTAATATGCTAAAGTGTTCCCTTCAGCATTTTACCTTTGTTGTTGTTTTCACAAAACAGCCAAGACTAAATAATGAGCCCAGAGCTGTGCCCTTTGGTAGTGTGATACCTCATTACCCACGAGCGGCCTCCATCTGCCCTCATGGCTGCACAGGGAGCCATTACGATTATGATGGAAATCTCAGAAGCCATTACCAAGATGCAACAGAGGGCCTACTGCAGACAGCCTAATGGACTAATTTGTAATTGGGAGAGGGAAATGACTTAGCGAGCTCAGGCTCGGGTTTGATGAGTGTGGAAGTGCGCATGCTAAATGTGATAAATGAACAGGAATGCTTGTTTGCGCAGTGGGTTTTACAAGGCCTTCAATCTCTCCTGGGGATTGGAGGCGTGCTGACAAGTCTCGAGAAGCGAGGAGGAAAGGGCTCAGGGGAGGCGAGGAAGATGCAAAGAGAGTAGCTAAGGATAAATCGGGAAGGAAAACTAATGGCAATAAAAACCCAAGGAAATGGCTGCGTCTGCCAGGAAAGCAGTAATTAGGATGCTTTTTGCGTGCATATCTTTAGCCATTAAAAATGAAAATGAGAGTGCACCATGGCATTTGCTAAGTAAGGAAAGAAAACCTTGTGTAGACTCAAAGGCGAGCAGGGTTTTGAAACAGCAGCTTCTCTCGCAGGGTATGGCCTGCGTCGGGATTGGGCCCGCGCGTTTAGATCCCGCGGTGTGCGGGAGGAAGGAATTGCTCGGCTGCTCGTTTTCCGCCGAGCTGCGCCCCAGGAGCGAGGCACCATCACCGCCGGCATGCCGGGCGAAGGTCTTCTGAGGTGCCTTTGCGGCAGCAGCGTTGCCCTCGCAACCTGCCGAGTCGGAGGGGTTGGAGCGGTGGTGGTTGAGTGCTGCTGCCGCGTGGGATCCTGGAGTCCAAGTCAGAGCCCTACGTTGCATCGGTTTGAGTTTTGCAGTCTTTGGGAGGCACCGTGCCAGTACATCCCCTCAGTCTGTCTTTTTTAGAAAGAGTTTGGTCTGGAAGAGCTCTTCCCGTTGTAATAGTGCGTGCCTTGCCAGGAGTTTTCTGTAGAATCGCTAATAGTAAAGATTTCCCCAAATGACACGTGTCCATGTATTCAGACTCTACTTGTGGCCTAGAGACTCAGTGTCCTCCTGTGGTTTCAACTTATTATACCCAGGCCAAGATTTGCTTCAGTCACTCTTAAGGCAGCTCTTAGGTGGCTATTGTAAGGCTTTAGGGCACCTTATGCTGTTATTAAAGCTAATTTTCCTCAATTTTGACTTCCGTTGCGTTTACAAGGCTCGTAACGGCAGGGAATGGTGTGAACACCTACTCTTAGCAATATTTTGACAGCTCAGGAAAGCAGGATGCAGCACTTGCCCTCTTCCCTGGGGAAAGCACACAGCCAGTTAGGGCTCCACGAGTCAGCACCACCATTTTAAAATACATCTGTGTTTGCACGGACAACCAAGGGAAATACAAAGTTAAAAGCAAATGATGGAGTCTTGAGCAAGAAACGTCCAATACAGCAACACGTATGTGGTGGAAATACTGTCTTCCAGTGCAAGGAAACACTCTTGTTTGTTTATGAGCCACAGAGAGATAAATCCCAGCTGTTTAACTGTCCCATGGACTTGCCATACAGCAGAAAGCATCCGATGAAAACATTACAATAACTTTTGCATTTTTAGTCAAATGGCACAAGCTATTTTTTTTCTTCCCCTTCTCTCCTGTTTTCCCCCTGAAAGCATGACATGTGACATTATTGTTAGCAAAAGAATGTTTTGCGGTGTAAAGTTGCCTTGCTTTAAGCCAGTGAAGATGCAAACCGTTATCCGATACAAGCTGTAGGTTTCCCCAGTTTGCATCCATTTGTTACATTGAAGGACGGGTAGAAGGCTGCCATAGCTTCTGGCATGGAGCATGTAAATGAAGCAAACTGCCATTTGGTAGGCCAAATTCTTTCCTTTATTTATTTACTCTTATTTACAGACTAAAGTGGATTTAATGAGGAAAAACAAGAGCAGAATTTTGGTTTTTGTAGTCAATAAATGCTACAGGCATTTCATAAAGTAAAGCCAGGGTTTAGAATTGTTTGCATTTGTGGCTGATCACTCATAATGTGAGAAGAGTGTACTGTTTTGACCAGAGTAGCATGTGACTCCAGGGTGCTATTTGTGACTTGGTGACCCTAAACAAATCATTTAATCTCTGTATATCTCTTGACAGAGTTTACAGTTCTATCTGTAAATAGGGTATGTTAACATTGACCTGCTTAGAAGGCTGTGATGAGGCTTTAATTCATCAATATCTGGGAAATGCTTTGAGCTGCCCTATAAATAGGAGTCATTAATATTTCTTCTCTAAAAATCTATTTTGGCTCCATTGTTATACAGATATGTTCTAGATAACTTTATGCTATTAGTAAGCATTTTAGAAAGTCATTCCAAAGAAGAGTTTATAAAAGATTATGCAAAAATCCAGTGCATGTTAAAAAAAGAATTTAAGTCTTCTTAATGCTTTGACTGCCTTCATAAATGAGGAATATTGTTCTCCAGTAATTCATACCAGATCTGTGCTGTCTCGCATCTCAAATTTGTGGACCCGCCATCACATGCTTTCATATTAACCGGAGCACGCAATGTGGAATGTACACCAGCTTCATGGCTTTTTGCTGACCTTATGTGAGCTGCAAGAGGACAAATAGTAATAATTTATTTTCAAACACCAAAGCAAAAAGCCTGACTTGCAAGTAGTTGCTAGACTTGAGCCTAATTCACTGTCTTGGAAATGGGGATATATGTGCCATACATACAAGCCACGTTTTGGGGGGTCTGTATCTATAGTCTTCAGTGCCCCAAGTCTCTGCTTTAGTGCTGTAGCCCTACAGTGAGTCTGTAACCTCTGATCAATATTAAAAATAGTATTAAAATAAGTAAAGATAAATAGTTGACTAATTAAAATATGTACATGGAAGCCTTGAATGGGGGCAGGTTTAGCTCAGTTGGTTAGAACATGGTGCTGCTAATGCTGAGGTCATGGGTTCAATCCCCGTAGGGGCTACGCTGAGGGTTGGACTAGATGATCTCCAGAGGTCCCGTCCAACCTTACCATTCTATGATTCTAAAAGTGAGGTGTAGCCAGCAGCATGTGACCTCCTAACTGAATGCCTTGTAAATATGTACAGATATATTCCCACCTTTGCCATCTGATTTCCAGAGATTCAAAGTGTTCAAGAAAGTAACGTCTGTGTAGAAAAGTTTTTGTCATTGCGTGGATGCATTCAACTGAGACAGCTGGGCGAAAGGACTGTCTGATGAGAGCCTTGAGAAAGATCATGCAGGGGAATTTGTATCATGCAGGTGGGAAAAGTCCTCAGACACTTTTTTTCACCCTTTCACTCACATTTCCCCCCTGTCCCTTTGCAACTTGATCTTTTCATTTCTTTCTTTTCTGTCCTGTGGAATAGTCTTGCAGCCACCAGTGAGCGATCGCGGATGTATTATTGATGCATGACCAACTGTTTCTCTCCTGAAAGTTGAAGCAGAGAACAACTCCATACAGACCTACAGTATAAATCTGCACTTTCCTAATGAACTTAATGATACTCTATCAATTAACATCGAATAAGAAATCAGTCCTTCACTTTGGCTGACCACAGAAAAGCATGAAAACTTCCTTTTTACCAGTGTCATGTTCACATAAGCATTTATTTTAGCATTTTTCACTTTCCTTTTAGCTCTGGATTTTACTCTAAGTGTCACTCCAAGACCCTTGTTAGCAACATAGAGATTTATCTTGGCCGGTTTCCAGAGTGACACCTAAGAAAGAGTCATTTTGAGGCGTCAACCTGTCCTGTGGTATTTCATACGTGTGAAACATCAACATTTTTACTCCTTTGGTGTTTCCGCAGTACACAGATGTGCATAAATGGTCAGAGTCTTTAATAAATAGACATGTGTGGGTGCAGTTTTGATTGGTACGATGCCGATTCTGTAACAAAAACATCAGTTATACACAGCACCGGGGAATAAGTGAGGGAGAAGGAAAAGAACTCTGCTCTTATGAAGCAGCCCTTTCTCTCGTAAAGAGCCGTTTGAAAAATATTTTAGTGAAATATAAAAGTATGACAGTGCAAACATATGTGTTAGAGGGATGCTAGGTCTAGCAGGAAGCTGGCTTTGAGACTTTAAATGCTAAACTATCCGACGGGAAGAGGTTAGAGTTTATTCCCAGCTCTGCTTACAGGGTCACAGGTAGCAGCCGGAGCAGAAAATTTTATGCAAGGAAAAGTGAGAGGCTGCTAGGGTGAGGCTAAGGGGGATGTGGTTGACTCCAGCGGTTAGAAAGAAATAACTACTGGGTAGCCTGCAGATGAAGCGTGTTTTCCTGTGGGTGCTCCAAGTGAGAACCCAGCTAGAAGAATATACCTGGAGCTGCGACAGTGTTTGAAGCGATGTCCAGAGAGAGTGCCTTATAGGAAGTAAACTGGCTGAAGGGACGACGCAGATAGGAAGTCTGTTCTGCAGATATGCAGACTAGGAAAGGAATGCGCAAAGGGAAGGAGTATGCATTTTTAATGACTGCAAATGGGATAGATCTCAGTGTTGCATTTCTTTTGTAAATTAGCAACTCATTCCACAGCACTGGGCCATTATTTTCTATACAGAAGTAACAAGAAAAGGAAAACTTGGGTTCTTATCACCTCTTTCTGAACTAACGTGTTGTGTAGTTCTACCATGCTATGATCCATTCTTGTTGCAGTTAATAGCTTCCCAGCTACAGATCACAAACCTCAAAGTTCTGCACTAGTTACTGAATATAGCTGATTTGCATGCATTTTTCCTTTTTTATATTCATTTAGGCATTTGGCTACATGTAGGGATCAGAATCTCAGGCAGCTCTTTTAAATACGAAGGGGAAACGCGAGGTGTGTAGGAGAGAGAGGGCCTAATTTTAAGTGCTAGTCAACTGCAACCACTGATAATCTGGAGCCTGTTCAAACCCATTTAGAGAACCGTTGAATTTTTAAGTGCCTTTTGATTCTCCCTTTCATTTATTTTAACTGATCTACAGGGATTAGGAGCTTGGTAGGGGAACACCGTAATGCTTGCCAAAATGTGTGAATAATTAGAACGCCAACGATGTGTGCCAGATAGGAGGGGAGTATTCACACTTCTGATTAGATCCGCTGCAATACCGTTGTAAATCATGGCTGCCAAGGTAACTCGGAGCTGTGTTAAGTTGCTGCTGCCGTGGAAGGCAGCTGTGGCAAGGCAGCAGATCTGTCTGGCTCTGGCTGTAGGTGGGGACTTCTTGAGCAGATGATTTATTTTGCTGCAAAGCAGGAAGGGCAAAGATTTGCAAGTGTGGTGTCACACGGGCAGTGCAAACAAGCTTTGCATGCTCACATCTGTATGCATGCTTAGTGCAAAAAATGTTATGAATAGAGGGTGGGTTACAACTCAACATCTGGAGAATATGGGAATCTTTGCATCTTTGACCTTTAACAAATGTCAGTAATGGGTGCAATGGCCTGGGAAAAAAAATAAATAAAAAGAGCAGTAGGGATTATCTAGCAACCCTTCTTCTGACCCGTGGCCCTCAGGAAGTTGCAAGGAAGAGCAACTTCTTTCTGATGCCCTGTGGTGCTTCTGCGTGCAGCTGGACGTGCAGGTCGGCCGTTGCGGTTCCACTTCTTAGCGTGCCTCATGTTCACCAAGGGCTGCCTCCAACGACGGGCACCACTGTCACCCAATTGCACTCACCACTAAGTGTTTTACAGAGAGACTATTATTGATGCAGAAGGTTGATTGAACTCCCGGGTATCACTTTTTTTTTTTTTTTTTTTTTTTTTACTTTCTTTAAGAAAAAGCAAGCTGGCTCGTAATTGAGTGTGTGCCGTTCCTTTCATGTGATCCCGTTTTGACTGGCTCCACAGGTTTGGTCCCGAGGGCACCATGCATCAGTGTCAAAAGGAGAGAATGTGAGGCTCTGTTCCCAGATGAGGGGCTGAGTGAGTGCTAGAGCTCACTGGAGCATTAAATCACACCTACATGCAGTTCAGGTCGCCCCTGTAATGTTAACAAGTGCTCTGCTTGCCAAGGAGAGAAAACACTCCTCAAAGTTAACAGATATAAATTCCATTTAAATGAACATTGCCTAGTACAGTAGCTCATTCAGTCTTGAGGGGATCCAGCCATCATGCTAGGGCACTTAGCAGGGGCAGAATTACGACTGCCCTTGGATGTTAAAGGGTGGAGATGTTGTGCAGGCTGTGTCTATGCTGAAAGAGCTGCATCTGCCAGCTCTTCCCTAAGCTGCCAGCACTCGAGATAACATTGCGCTTCTCCCCTTCTTGCTGCTCACCTGGAGTTTACCAGGGTGAGAAGACCTAAAGCTCAAGCAGAAGCTGTTTCATGTTTCCTCATTCCTGATCTCTCCACCCCTCTTCCCGTCAGGTCTGTAAGTAAAGGCAAGTCTAGAGGGAGAGACATGGAGACCACAGGCTCTTCCTAAGCCGCAAAGGACAGCGCAGCTGGTTTGGGTGCGAAGGGTGGAAAAATGACGGGAGAGGCTCCCATTGCTCGCATTTCTTTGGGGCAACTTTTATGTCAGCTGTGTGTAACTGTGGGCATCCATGTTGACGTGGGAGCTGAATGCTTTCGCCGCCTAAGAAGGATGTCTTGCTGCAACTCAAAATACACAGCTCTAGCAATACTGCATTATAGCAAATGATTTTTTTTCATCTTTGTAAATGGTGTTAAACTAGGTAACTTTTTGCATGTTATAGTTGTCTCTACCTGATGACAGGGCAATTTTAATAGGGGGTTACCAATTTCACAAATTCACGTGGTCGTTTTTTCTTTTCCCTAAGAAACTATAAAACTGTTCTTAAAGCTGGCTTAGCTCCCTCCCAAAGTGCAATAGTGGAAGGTACTGTGGAGCCAGGGCGTCACTCGTGGTGAGGGAGAGGGCAAAATTTTGGTAGAGAGTATGAATTAGGGATTTGTGCAATGGTGTTTGTAAGCTTCGATTTAAAAAGTGGAAGGAGAACTTTGAGTTACTATTTTACTTATGTAAATTTTGTAATAATTTTGCATCCCTTTATTATGAATATTTTGGTGTTTTTGCTTTTAAGTTGTCATTCTTTTACCACAAGGAGCGCAACTTTTTGCTATTTTTTCCTTTAGTCTTCCCTTTTTATCAACGGATTGCTTCAAAACCAATACATTTTAAACATATAAAATGGATTCAAATCTATATATTTTTTTTTCAAAAAGTTGAGAAAGACATCAAGGGAAAATCCTTTTTAAAATAAAAAAAAAGTTATTTATTCTGCTGTTTGCAAAAACTAATGTGGCACATGAATCGGGCAAGATTTCTTCAGCGTTAGTAACAGCTTTGTAGATCAGTGCAGTCTCGTCTGGAGATGCCCTTGTTTCTCTCCTCTGTGAGACACCCCCTTTCAAGTGGAACAGCAATACGGAGATGGGGTAAAGGATCATGAAACAGTACACAACAGGGAATGGCTTGTAACCCAAATAGGGTGGTGAAAATGAGCAACACATGAGGAATATACAGAGAGAGGAGAGAGATATCAAAATCACCTAATCATCTCTGATGTCTTTGGAGATGGAGAGAGGCAGAAGAAATAATATATGTGACTCCCTTTAAATCATAAAAACTATTTTTCACAATTCAGTGGTGGTATGAAGGAGTTTTTTGTGGAAGGCTGTGATCCTTGTAAAGTCCCTGTGAATTGTTCAGTGCACATTAACATTTGGCAAGGGGAAGAAAAAAGTACCTTCAGCATCGCCCAGCCTTTTAGCTGCATAGACAACGTCTGTGCACAGTGAAAGTGTTGCTCTGTAAAAGGTCACGATCAATATTGGGCACCTTGGGTGCTGTGTCCTGTCTCCTTTGGGTCTTAGATAGCAATTTTACCTGTCCAAACCAGTTTAGAAAACTGATTCATCCTGCTGGTGGAAGTCAAGTTGGTCTTCTGCTCCCTTCTGTCATCCTCACCCCTCCACCTCTCCTTCAGAAGCTCAGCACATGGGGTTATTTTTTGTGATGTTGCACAGGTAGCTTGAACTGACATAGAGAAAGATTTGAATCAAACAGGACTTCAAATACCGGTGCCTGATTTCCAATGGCAAGAAACTGGTGAATGCTCTTCCTGGTTGACTTTCTGTCTTGATGGTGTAACCAGAAGAACTGTTCTCGGGAGAACAGTTTAAGGGCATCTTTTTTTTTTTTTTCCTTTGCTAGTCTAATGAACTGAGTGTTATCAGTCTTTGGAGTAATAGGGACAAGAAGTAACTCTCTCTGTAAGCAGATTAATGGTAGCGGCCTTTGGCTGGAGGCTTTCTTCCAGCAGTATTAATCACTGGCAGAGAGGATACTGGAATAGGCAGACCATTGGTCCCACATCCGACAGTTCCTATGGTCTAGTGCAGGCATCTTTCTTATTTTGCATGCTAATCCACTTGGATGGGTAGCTGGGAATTCTGGGTTACTGACGTCTTGCCTCTTGGAAAAGAGTGGAAAAATGGTGCTTTTTTTAAGAAAAAAAATATTATTTTGAATTGAATACATTGCATTCCGTATTTCAGAAGATTTATGGGTGTGCATCTTTTCTGCCAATGGTATACGTTAGGAGCAATTTTTACTGCAGTTCCTGCAGCTGACTTGGTTTGAGTTTATCCTAAGCCAAGGAAGACTCCCTGCCCTAAGTATGTAGGTTTTTTACAGAGAGGCCTGAGGGTGAGGGGTCTAACAAAATCCCTTTTAACATGTGGATTTTGCTGCTGTTGGGGTTCAAAACCCCAGCCTCAGAGATCCTGTTTTAGACAGAAAAAGTTACTTGCTCACCCACCCACTCAAGTTGGCAGCTGCATGCTAGCTGCTAAGGATGGTAGAGCCCAGGGCTTGGCTGGTGGGGAATATTTTCCGCATCCCATCTGCATCCCTCTAGAACTTGACCATTAGTCAGGCTACTTCTAAATGATGCATCTCTTTTAGAGATTTCTCCCCGATAACAAATGAAAGAGCGTTTCTTTTTTTTTCCTGTAGCTCATTATGCAGGCAGCTGTGCGACAGCGGCCTGACAAACTGTGTTATCTCGGGCTTCCAGCTGCAAGCTGTTCTCATCAATACCGCTGCGAACTGCTTCCTCCCAGCCCTTGCGCCTTTCTGCCCGGTTTTATCAGAGTTTAATTTTAATAGGAGGACAGTCAAATATAATGCCAGATGTGGGGAGCAGATAGTTTCCTTTGTATAAGCGCGTAGCAGGGGAGGCCTTCTAAAGGACCAGCCACACCGAGTGCAGAGCGACTGTGCCGCAATCGTTACCTTTGATTCCCGTGGAGATTTTTTTTTTTAACTTTATTCCAAAGTTGCCATTTCAACCTTTCCTCGCGCTTGCCCTGGCACTGAATCAGAAGCCAAGATTGAACAACAAGAGATCTTTAATTTAAAAGAAAAGGGGAAAAAAAAGAAAGAAAAGAAAAGAAGAAAAGAAATTTGCATCGGTCGGGCCGAGTTTGCCGGGACAGCAGAAGTGTGCTCGCTCTTTCGGCTCCTCCTTTCAGCCATTCTAATGTACCCACAAGCTGCAGGAAAATTGTGGTCGGCGTTTCCTGAAATTAGTATTGCTGAAAACCATGATCTTGTTGCCTCAGGCGGAGCACCCCAAGCTCTGGTGGGGAAGGTACAAGCAAATCTGGGTGCACTCGGGATGGACTATGTTTCCCGGCAGCACTTGGTTGCTTTTGCTTGGTTTACAGCATATGCAGAGTGGTATTTTGACAGGTATACTGAATACTGTTGAGGAGGCAGCTCCAGTTTTGCTCAGCTGTAAGTGAAAAGAGCCAAGCCAAAAGCCAGCTGCCC
Organism: Rhea pennata; assembly: GCF_028389875.1. Classification (NCBI taxonomy): domain Eukaryota; kingdom Metazoa; phylum Chordata; class Aves; order Rheiformes; family Rheidae; genus Rhea; species Rhea pennata. Next base: position 10,872,262 of record NC_084682.1, read on the forward strand.
TTTGCAATCATTATCCCAGCCACCACCAAGGAAAAAAAAAATCCATCTGAGAGAGGAATTCCCCCTAAATCCTCATATTTTAGTCAGCATTATCAGCATCATAAATAATAGTTTCATTCCAAGGGCTCCAAACTTATTTTATATCTACTAGTACCTGCAGGATTTTTTCGCTGGCAAGACTGCTTTTGATATGTTGGGCTCCCTGCCTCCCCTAAGCAACAGCATAAAACAGTGCAACAGGGCTGCATGCAAGTTTTATTTGGGGTTGTTGCTTCCCAGTGGGCTATTGTACAATTAGCGCGAACGTCGCTAAATGGAGGGCATGCAGGATCATGTTTGACTTTTTGTGACCCTGCAGCTTTTAGAATGATTTTTAACTCATTTATGATATTGAACAACTATTTGTGGCACTTTAACAAATGAAGCTCCAGTCCCAAAAGAATCAGTTTGATGCTCTTGAGTGGTACAGTAATTTATTAGCCCAGGAATTCTAGTAATTTAGTGCCCTGTTTTAAGTAGTTCAAGCCTAATTAATAGGATAGTTTGCTGTTAGGAGTAAAGTCATGCATAACTATATATAGAAAAACCATTGTGTTAATTAGGTTTATATTATTTTAAAATAGACACATATATATGCACACATTTGCTTTGATTTGAGTACTCAATTCAGGCCCCGTTGGCCCAAATTACTGCTTTTCTCCTACTGTCTTACCCTCTTCTAGACGTGTGCAGACATGCTTTTAACCAAGAGAAAGAAGATTCAGTTGTGTCTAACAAGGAGAACAGAATAAGATGTAAGTTTATTGAATACGGAGGAAAAATCACATTAACCCCATAAAATGCGCAAGGTACACACTTGAAGACCTTCTTTAAAGCTATTGTTGAAAATATCTGTTCTTGTCAAAAGCTGTCCTGCATTGCTAGTGAAAAGGTATTAGGTGCAGGTGTCAAACATGCCTAATGAGGCATGAGGAGTCGACAGCAAAATAACGGAGATTATAGGTACAGGGGATTGTGAATGAAGTGTGAATAGCAGCCTGGATGTATGACTGACACAGAAAAGAGGAGAAGACAGGCAAGAAGAAAGAAGAGCCATCACTCACGTAAAGGGAACGGACATTTTGAATCACTTGATTGATGTCTTCCCATCCAGTAATCCTACAACTTTTAAGATCTACATTTAAAAATAACCTAAATTGTTCCTCCAAGAAATCATGAGTTTATTATAGGTCTTCGGGGTATTTTGCCAAACTCTGAGAGCAGAAGAGAAACATAATAAATGGCTGTGTGTGTCTGTGTGTGTGTGTGTGTGTGTGTATTAGCACATAGGAAGTTAGTGCACACCAATTTACTTTGTCAAATTAGCAGTTGGCTTCTAAAGTTAAAAAAGATTCAAATAGCAATATTTAAAACTGGGACTCTTATTCATTCCATTCATCATGTAGAACAAATTTGTAGCTAAACTGTGCATCTCCATTTCTTCTAGAAATAAGTACGAAGTCTGATTTATAAAGATCGGTTTTGAGGAAAGTTAGTGTTCCTAAATATTGTTTTTATTGCCCAGCCCTCCTCTCTGTCGGTTGCTTTCTTCTGTCAGATGGAGTCAAAAAGTCTCATTATCTGTGGCTAGAGCATAAATCTAAAATGCTTAAGATATGAGTAATTTCATAGATAAAATTCCAAATGTTATTGGTGTTATGAAAATGTCCAGACAGCTAACGTCAGAGCCGAAAACCTTGTTGTTGGTCTAGTCCCATCCGAACGTAAAGCTCCGCGGTGATAAGCAGTCGTGCCCTTCTTTGGTCCCGGCCGAAATGAAACAGCAGGGCAGGATTTAAAGTTTGTATGAGCGCGATAGAATACCTTGTCTCTTGGCTAAGAAAAATAATTATCCTGCTCGGATAATTCATGCTACTGGCACAGGCAGAAAGAGCCTGGAGGCTCAGCCTTGCTGCCTTTGAACTCGGTGGGAGTTCAGCGATTGACTTGGCTGGGAGGAGGTCCTAGGGCTCTAGGTCCGTGGCATACCCACCTGGGGGGTATGGGCTGTGCGTCGTCACCCCGAGCATATAGGCCAAATGCAAAGATCCAAGGGCCGTTGTGCTGTTGGGCTGGGTAAAATGAGCGGAATCGAAACCGTGCCGCGTTGGCCCGGGCTGAGGAGGGGGACGCGCGGCGGGTCCTCGGCCGAGCGTCGCCCGAGCATTGCTCCGAAGGCCGTTAAGCACAAAGCGGCTCCCGGGCCGCTTTGCCGGTCTGCTGGGAGGGCGACGCGTCCCTTGCTTTCCGCAGGTACCTCCCGCGAGGGCGGTTCGGTGCCGGCGCCCCGCGGCCTCCGCCGCGCGAGGCCCGCGCTCGCCTGCGCCTGGCGGTAGCTGCCTGATTGAACGTGGCAGCAGATGGCTTTTTTTTTTATTTATTTATTTTGCTTTTTTTTCCCTCTCTCTCTCTCTCCTTTTCCCTTCAGGTTTTCAATCCATAAATAACAAAAGTTATTTAAAAACAACAACAATAACAATAACAACCCCCCCCCCCCCCCCCTCAAGCGCACCTACCGGGAATTGTTTCCCCTCAGGATGGATGGATATATAAATGAAGTAATAGGTAGACCGCCTCCATCTGGGGGGGGGGAGGGGTGTTGACTGCTGTTTGCTTATACCCCAGTGGTGTTAACAAGCGGTAGATTGTTAGTGACAATCACACACTCTCCGGCACTTAAAGCAGAAGGCTTGATTTAATCGCGGAGCTGTCATTTATTATTCTGTTGTGCTATTCCACAGGGGGAAGCAACTGATCAAGCGCCTGCTCCCAAGAGCAGAGGATTTTTTTTTCTTTTTTTTTCTTTTCTTTTCTTTTTTTTTTTCTTTTTTTTTTTTTTTGTTATGTCTAAATCCTCAATACAAATTGCAGTATTTCTGGACTCCCAGCGGGACCCATTAGTGCCTGTGGGGCATTAAAGATCATTAATAGTGCTGTCAGATGGGGGGAGAGAGAGAGAGTGAGAGACAGAGGAAGCCAGCAAGCCAGCCAGTTGCTTAGCTTTCTCAGAAATCGGAAATTAATACATCTGCTTCATTAATACTGGCCTGTGTTTGATGTTTGTTAGCTGGCAGCTTTAATGATGTAGGTTAGCACCAGTCGGGCGCTTGCATGAATTGGATTCTTTCAATTACCTAAAGTTCCTTTTCCCCATCCTCCACCCCCCTCTTTCTCTGCCCCCAAAGTCAGCCCTTAATTAGCAGCTCTAAAAGAAGAGGAAGAAGCAGGGAAAAAGGCTGGGGTTTCTCCTTCCCCTCCCCAAGTGTGACAGCCGCGATTTGCAACCTCGCCTGTATCCCATTAACTGTAGCTCTCTTCCAAGCATTTAACTGTATGGTAATCGAGAAGAAATGTTTTAATCACTGTGAACAACATGTTAATCAGTGCTGTGACTGAACACTAGGTATTAATTGGGTTAGGCTAAAGTGCTAATGTTTGCATCCAAGAATGCTGCTATCGAGTACAAAGAAGACACAGGTTTGATGGTTTTGCCAGCTATTAAACCCAAGGCAGCTTTGATAGGCAGGGTGACAGGGACTAAGGAATGGTCTCAGCTCAACTGGAGCATGGATGCAACTGCACTGTCTCCTTGGCCTTCATCTTCCCATCCCTTCTCTGGCCATTTTCTCCAGGGAAGTTTATCTAAGACTGTCTTCTCTTCTCTTCTCTTTTTTTTTATAGCAGACTCAATAGTTCCCCCTATCTGTGCCTGAATGATCCTAGTACACAAAGATCCTTCATGCATCTGTGATGGTGGATCTAAGGCCATGTGAGAGCAGTCTTCCCTGGATGTGCTCCGTGCATTAATCTTACCTCACTGATTCCTTTTCATCATGTACTGTCAGTTGCTTTCGGCATTTCAGGATGGTGGTCTGCAAAATGTTACTTAAATTGTCTAGTGAGAGTCAGCAGTGTCCACCTAATCCATGGTATTTGTTCCTCTTAGAAAATCAAGGTGAGAGACATAGCCTGTGGCTGCATCAAGAGACAGGAAAGCTGAGTTGGCTACTAGTAGCTGCCAAAGTGCTGGAGAGCTGCCTAGAAGAAAGGCACTATCCAAGGGTTTTGTGGAAAAATATAGTAGATAGCACTGTGGTGCTATTGTGCTGCTTCTGCCTGGTGTCTGGATTACGCCTTGAAACTATCACCCCCTTCTTTCCTGTATTGTCCCCACCTTCTGGAGGATGACAGCTAGTAACAGCCCTCTTCCAGACCCAAGAAGCTAGCTAGTCATTTAATTCAAGGAACTTTCATTCGTAATTTTTGCAAGGCGATGAAGGTGCTATTCCACCCAGAGAAATACCAAGATCACCTCTTCTCAGCCCCTTGCTGAAGAAAGCCATCCAAGGCAGTCCTCGAAGCTGAACGTATCTGCTTCTGCCTCCCAAGGCAACCCACGAGGCACCTGAATCACCATACTGCCTCAGGAATGGACTGTCCTTGGAGAGCAGAAACTGTCGGGTTGTAGCCAGAAATACAGAGATAAGGGCTAAGTATCTTCCAGGCCAAGAAGAGACTTTCTGAATTTCGAGGAGGGGTTGGAGGAAGGTTCAGCACACTGAAGTTGCTGTGGCACCCTAGAGGCAGCAGGACCGAATTTTAGAGCCAAGATGGACTCTGGAGTGGGTTTTGTTCCGTTTGTTCCCCTTAGCGTAGCTTCAAAGGGTAGACACAATGGTTCAATATGAAAAACTAGTTGTTTTTTGTGAAGAATCCACCAGTAGTGGAAGTTGGTCTGTAAAATGTTGCAGCAATAGCAGTGACTGTTTTGCACTGTTTAGGAAAGAAAGCCCTCTTGTTTCTCAATTAACCGTGCACCACTTGCAGCAGGGATACTGCAGGATACAACTAGAAGAGACAAATTGCTTTTGTTTTGGCAGTTGTCTTCTCTTTAGGTCTTAAACGGGACTGGACAAGATTAGACTAGACTAGAAGATCCAAAAAAGATCTTATGTTTTCTTCGCATCCATAGTGCCTTTCCTTGCTGCAGCTCATCCAGGCTAATCTTTAAGAATAAAACCCAGCAAGACAGATGAATGATCGAGAGATCAGGTGCCAGTGATTTCTAGCTGGCTCCATAGAATCATAGAATGGTAAGTTTGGAAGGGACCTCTGGAGATCATCTAGTGCAACCCTCAGCATAGCCCATACGGGGATCGAACCCCTGACCCCGACATTAACAGCACCACGCTCTAACCAACTGAGCTAAAACTGCCCCCCATCATTTGGTGAAGCCACTGAACTAAGCTTCCAAACCTTTTTAAGATTTAGCTTTGTCAGTGTTGTGTCACTTTGTACAAATTCGTTTCACCTTTAAAGAAACTTGAGGAAAAAGTGCCATTGAATAGAAGGCACTGCCTCACAGTGAGTACTGCAGCTCCTCTCTCTCAAGCTCTTCTGTGCTGGAGCAGAAGTAATGCTTTTGATGTCTTTCACAGTGAGGGACCTCCTCTTGGCTTATACTGATGAAACTTGAAAACAGACCCATTTAACTGAAAGTGTTGCCCAATTTCAAACTCATGGTCCTCTATGCTGATGTGCTCAGTGTTGCCTTGTGATGCTAAAACTGTGCTGTGAAGGCTCATGTGGCTTCTTTACTTCAGTGTGTTTTATCAGAAGTTGTTTTCTTATATGTAAAGCATATTTTTTCACGTATCAGCAGGTTCTGTGTTGTGTGAACAACCTTCTCACGCTAGTGATTTCATGCAAAAAGTCTCAAATTCAACTTTCAGATTGCATTGGTCACACACCAAGTTATATCAGATGGAGGTTGTTCAAATGCTGATTCTCTTACTTTCTTCTTAGGAGAAGTAAGACAGTGGTTCCACAGAAAGTATATCTTGTTTTAGGTGCTAAATTTTAGACTTAAAACAATCCACGATCATATGACACGAAGTATTAATGCACTAAAAACTCTATTGGCTCAAATATAGTCAAAATTTTTTAAGGAATGACTTTGTCTTGGAGGACTTTGTGCTGGATCCAGTGTTGTTATCCTAATTTCACCCTGGTGTAGGTACTGTCTTTCCTTCTACAGCCAGGATAGAAACACATGCATTCTTGTTCCTTTGCTCCTACCCAATTCAAAGCAAATATGCATTGCCGGAAGATGTGATAGTATGGTGAACCTGTAGTAATACCCTATGAAATGGTGACCTATTTAAAAACTTTTTTTAAAGTGTGTTACTTATAAGCATTCTTTTCATAGATACAAAAATATTTTATTAAAGTATACCTGGAACTCTCATTGTTATTTTTCAAGGAGGGGACCTGATAATATGCTCTGCTTTCCCTGGTGTCCTATGAGAAACCAGGGGCAAAGCCAGGTTTAAAACCTACCAACCCATTTGTGTTCAGCCGATCAGGTAGTTTATAGGTTCTCCTCTAGTTTAGTGCTCTACGCATTTCCCACCAGATCTACTGTATTGCGGAATTCCAACCGTAGTATGGAACATCTGAGTGTTTGAAACAGTTGATGGGTTTTCTGGGAGTATTTCCTATGGGTAGCAAAAGCTCCACTTGGACAAAAGGTGAGAAATGGAAAGAGAGAGAAATCTCTCTCTATGTCTTCAAAAGATACATGTGAACTAAGAGAAAGGCCTTTCCAGGGAGGATACCAGGCTTGTAAGTACCTGTCGTGCTAGGGAGGCTGGTCAACACTCAAGTGATGCTTGTTGTGAGCTGATTTAGTAGGTTCAGCTAAGACTTTATTGCACTGTCTATGCCTTTTCCCTTCCCACCGGTAGGAAAACATTCATTGCTTTTGCTGCAAATGCAAGCCCAGTCTGGCGCCACCGGTTTCATGTTCACAGCCGTGTGACTTAATATCCACTACATAACTGAACTACCAAGTAGGTTAAGATCCTTGTAAGTGAGACTTTTATTATATGCAATGTTGCTCCACCATAGACCGTAATTGGATTTTTTTTTATTGATTATGCGGTTAACTTTCCTTTCCACAGCAATAAATCTCAGCCAGCGTTTAACTTTATAAAGTGAGGAGGAGAGGGAAGTATCAGGTGAGGGTTGACCCTTCCTGCATTCCTCCACCCTCTCTCTTTTCTTTTTTTTCCCCCCTCCTGTTTTTTCATCGTCTTTCCTCATGACTTCTGGCAGGTGAAGCTAGCGGGTGAGGCAGTGGCATCTCCAGCAGCTGAGCCCGGCAGGAATCTCTTCGGCATGCTTGACAATGCAAGCCCCATTCAGAGAGGTTTCAGAATTTGGCTTTTGCTGGTGCCAGCAATTATGAAAGAGGCATACTCAGCTTTAAGCACTCAAGTGCTGATGGACAAAGTGCTGGTTTAACAGATCTGCCTAATGGGGAGCAGGTGAATAAATACACGATTAGAGAGTCCTCCATAATAACAGCCTTATTATAGTGTATTATGTGGAGTTTGAATTCCTTGAGGGTTTTTTTGCTTTTTTCAACTGATGATCTCAGTTGTACTGAAAAATATATGTCTAATTCCCAAGATTTCAACTGATTTAAAAGAAAAAAAAAAACAGTATATGAAAATATGTGGGATTGTTCTTGAGCCTTTCCAGGTCATCTGAGGTTATGAACAGGCAGATTTTTTGTGGTGCTAACCCCTAGCCACTCCCACTGACTTCAATGAGTACTGCTAAAATTCAGGCTTTCGTTGCTAATTTGGGGTTTTGTATGTATTAAGGAGATGGGGGGGGGACTTTCTTTGCAAGAC
>NC_084682.1:10882500-10912500 GCF_028389875.1 Rhea pennata
GGCTTTGACAGCCAAGCTGGCTTATAAATTTCCTACCCTCAGTGTGTCATCTGCGACTCAACACCGGTGTTTGCCACTCTTCCCGTTGTGTTGATAGCGTGGTTTGTGGAGTAGTCTCATCCAAGTCACTGAAATCATGCAAATTAAAACACCCTCAGGTCAAAAAAGGAGATTCTCTTTAATGATCTGTTCTGTAATGTCATCCTACAGCGTAGTATAGGTTTATTTGAGGAGACTATGGTGTCAGTCTGCCAGGGCAGTGATGGGGAGGGGGATCGTGCACTCTCCCTCCCTCCCTGTGCTGGCCCTGGGGCCTGTGCAGCTCTTCCCAGAGTCCTTCCAGCATGCAAAGCTAGCAGAAAGCTAGCCTGGATTTCGTGGACCAGGTTTCTGAAGTATTTGTGCACTGACGTGGCCCAGCTGTGTAAAATGAAATTGCTGTCTGCCAAGTAGATGTTTGCCCATGCCTTTAACCAAGCTGGGCTGGGCCTTAACAGCTAAGGGGGGCACACTGGTGCTTGGCTGGGCTGGCAAAACTGTGTGGCAGGAGATGCCCAGTGGCTGCCCCACCACGAGCTACGTGCAGATGGAGTCTGAAAGGTTCTCCTGATGCACCGAGTCCAGCCTGTTGTTGCTTTACAGCCCCATGTAATCCCGTCCAGATTACGTGCTCCAATTTAAAATTGATTAGATTTTCTCTTCTTTTCCCTCCACTTTCCTGCCTCCTCCAATATGTTGCCTTCTCTCTTTTGCAGGTGGCATGTTTACTTCCATCCACAGTCGGTCCATTCTATCCAGCAACGTTAAAATCAGTTTCTCGTTTCCATCAGATTTAAAGCCATCGAGTGTATCGTTTTAAAGAATTGCCAGTAATGGGAAGGTGCAGAGAGTCATGCCACAGATAATCAATGGAAGCAGTGTGTGTTTTGTTAGGGAGGTACAATCGGCACCTCTCAGTCGGACAAATTTTCTCTCCGAAAAGCTGACAAAATACTTGCCTTGCCAGTTCCCTTGTTTTCTTTATAGTTCCCAGTGCCTTCCTAGCATGAAATGTGATGACAACAGCGCTCAGCAAAGAAAGCTGGCTAGGACCAGACCAAATGTATCTGAACCACTCTTTCTGTTTTTCCTAAGACTTTGGAAATTTCCAAATGTTGGTTTTGGGTCTTATACTTGAAAAGACTTTCTAAGTCTATTTTTTTTTGTCTTTTTAGTTTTCCTGTTTAATTCAGAATCATGTTAAAATGCTTTCATGCTCTGCCACAGATGGCATGAGTTTGGTTGGGTTTGCCTAGCAGTAGGCCCGTGTTGGCAGAGGGCTGCCACGTACCTACAATAATTTCTGTTCGTAACATCAAGACATTGCACAGGAAGGAGTGGGTGTGCATGCAGATGAGTCTTGAAGAGCTGGAGGAAAAACTATGAAGTTTTTTTGGCCATTACGTTAAGAAGGTTTGATCGTAGAGAAGTCTGGTGGATGAGAGGTGCTCTGTAGTAGAAGTCCTGCTGGGGGCCAGTGTACAGTTTAAAGCTGCAGCCTAAGTGACACTTAAATGGAGTGCACTCGGCACTTGGATGATTTTCGTGAAGGAAGATTCGAGCCCTAGGAGAAGGAAGGTACTGTTTTTAAATGCCACTTTTTAGTGTAAAGCAGCTACATGTTCTATGCACCTTAACCAGAATGCACCGTGAGTGCAAGAATTTCACTTTGTAGTCATAATAATAATAATGGATTCCAGGAGGGAAAGTCAAAAATGTTTTAGGATTCCTTAGAGCTCCAAAGAGTTTGCTTTGGTCTGTGGCTTTACTGATTTGCTACAGAATTGCAGCTGGCACTGAGGCATTGACAAACTGTTGGGTTGTAGAAGCATAATTCTACTTTCAGGTAAACATTGATACATTTAACGGATGGCTTTGAATGTACAGTGTAATTCAGAGAAGTGTAATGTTCCCCATTCCTTATTTTTTTATGTAGCTGATATGCTCATAGAGGAGGAAATATAAGGAGATACTGTGAGGCTGCAGCTGACACACAGGCTCTAGACGGAGCCTAGGACAGGCACTACAGACTAATTTTTCCTTACCATTCTCTGTTTTGTGCTGCATTGAGTATAGAGTTACATTGCAAGTGGGGACATAACAAGACATTTTGATGCTCAAAATGAGTCTTTGCCTGTCGTTGCAGCTTGTTCCTCACCTCCTCCTTCACACATAGGGCTTCCAGGACAGACATAGGCATGTTTTGTCCCTGCTTGCTCCACTCTGCAGCCCTACTGAGAGCTTTTCATGCAGCTGTCATAAAAACGAGGCATTTTCATTAATCCGTCTCCGTAACACAGTATTTTGCTCATATTTTGATGCAAATTACACTTCTCAACTACTTGCAAGATCATATTGCTTAGTCTGCCTACCTGAAATCATTTCTAAAGCATTTCTCACCCAGTGACATGGCAAGGCAAGGGATGAAAGAGGCAGTTGCTCCAAGATGCTGATGTGGATGTAGTGCCAGATAAAGTGAAACATAAGAGTATCATCCAGATTGCCAGGGTGAATGTGCGTGAAGCTTCCAGTGAGGGTTTGGCGATAGTTTTTCACCTCACTTAACAACGTTGCTCCAGGTAGCATAATGTCTCCTGATGTCCTCATCCATCCACTGATTTCTACGGGTTCTCCTTTCCTCCATTGCACCCATGTCAGCCCACTTTTCATGTTGCCATGTTAGCTCCTGGACTAGGATGGTTTGCTGTGATTCAAGCTCTGCTTTGCAGTTTATGGCATGCCTTGACTGACACCAGTGCCAGATGGTATTCAGGGACAATCCTTGAACTGATCCAAGAGCACGTGACCAGCATGCAGAGTTGTTCTTGAACAGCACCATACATACTGGCAGAGAGGAAAATTCACTTGGAGCTTATGGAGCTTACTGGCAGTGGCACTGGAGCTCATATAGTTCCTTGTCAGACAGAAGGGCCAGGAAATTGAGGTTGGCTCACATCTGTGAGACTGCTGTAGGGCAGGACAGAAGGACGTGCCAGCAGCATCCTACTGACAGAAGATTAGCGATCTGGCTTGGCTAGCAAGGTGCTGCTCTATTAACCTCAGCAAATAGGGATGTTGCCTATGAATTACATTGTTCCTGGGTGAAACTGCAGTCATGATGTACAGCCCCACGAGAGGGCTCAACGATTTCTGCCTGCTGGAAGCAAGCAATGCCCTGAACGATGCAAAGCGCCGCAGCTGATGGGTCTTTGCTCAGGACACGGAGGGACAGCACCTGCCCAGCTGCCCTTCGTTGTCCTTGCAGTGCAGGCCCTACAGTCCAAGGTAGCCACACCGTGCTGGTTATCTCTGTTCCCAGCAATGTCCCTTGCAGTACCTTGGTGGCCAGGCAGAAACCAAGACTGCCTGGGTCAGGTTTGCATTGCTCGAAGGTAGGCTAGAAATACTTCTTCAGGACTGTAGCAGTTTTAAAGTAATTATTGTGCACAATGTGTCCTATTGTAGGACCAAGTCCTGAAATCCCTGTGTCATCTTTGCTTGGTTCTCCTCAGAAACGGCAAGACTTATGCTAGGATCAAACTGGAGCAAGAATTTTAGGAAAGGAAGCCACAGATCCTCTTTCTGCTAGAGCAAAGCCTCCCACCAGTCCTGCTTTTTGTCCTCTGCCCTCATCGTTTTTGTCATTCTGGTCTGCCCAGCAATGATATTTTATGTCTGGCATTATTTTAATAATAAAAATAAAGAAGGGGAAAAGATTTTCTGATAGCTGTGTATATACTTGATACAATCTCCTTCTCCTGAGTATAAGGCCATTGGAGGAATGCGTTATCTCAAGGCTGGAAACTGCCCTTCTATTAGTCTGTTTGAAGTTATCTAGAAAGCCTTCCCCCTTCCCTCTCAACCCTGCTTCCCCTTAAATATATTTTCAGGCCCAGATCAAAACAAGCCTGTGCTGCAATATAAAAATATTGTTTAAAAGGTCTTTGCTCTGAGCTTTTATTTTCAGCCGTTTTGGTAAATGGGGCTGGTCCAGCTTGCTTCTAACCTCTATGCAAATTTAACTATAATTCAGCACAATATTTATAAGATTCAGAGTTAATTAAATCCCAGTGGAGATCAGACCCTTTATGACCTCATTACAGTTATACACAACCGCCTAATTTCCCCGAACAACCGCCGAGCGGAGGGTGTGCTAATTTAGGGAATGTATGGACATATGTACTGTCTAGATGTCTGTCTGTTACAGCTGAAATGGCGAGATTACTGTTCCTCACATTAACGAACTCTTATTGAAAATCACATTAGCTTTTATTAATAGACTCTTTTCTTTTCTTTTTTCTTTTTTTTTTTTTTTTTGTTCCACTGGATCTTTAATCGATAGAAATAAAATTAAAGAGACATTAATTATCAAGCCTTGAGTTCTTGAGCTGGAAGGCATTTTAGAAACGCAAAGTATTATTATTGCTATTAATTTTGTTAGATAGGCCTCATTTCCCCCCCTATATAATGAGGAATTTAGGTAGGTTTCACCCATGAGCAGAGGGGCTAGCTCCAGGCCCCTTGCACCACTTCAGTCTTATTTGGGAGACTTCTGAGGAAGGCTTCAGTGGTTCGTGGGAGCAAGGCTTGGAAGTTGCCATCTGTGAGCAGCTGAGAATTAAGTCAATCTGTGCATCCTCTAGTGCAAATGATGTGGTATGCACAAAGACGCATATGTGCATGTAAATAGTTTATTTTTTTGGTTTGATTTTCATTGTGAATACTTGTCCTGATTTTGCACGTTCAGTCTGCAAGATTTTTTTTTTTTCTTCATGTTATTCCTGTGAACATGTGGGGGTTGGGACTGGGCATTTCTCAACAGAACATTTGTAGAAAAACTCCATTCAAGGGGTGTGGGGGGGAAACCTGTGTTTAAATATATTTTAGTTTAATGTTGACTGTGAAAAACTTGACTGTAAATAGATTTCACTGTATTTGGAATAATTTTATTTGGGACAAAACTTGGCCACTTCTTGCAGCAAATGAAAATGAAAGTCTGCATTATCTAGAAAAAGAAAAGAAATTATAGTATGTGGAAACTTGCCATGCACATGAAGGAGGATTTTTTTTTCCTCCTCAAAACAGCCAGCAGGAGCAAGAGGTAATAAGTGTTTTTCTGTCTGCAAAATGCCTTTATTTTCATAATCATATTCAGAACCAAATCTTTTGTTTTGATTAAAAAAAAAACTCTTGGGGTTTTTTGTTTGTTGGTTTTTTAGTTTCTGCTTGAATTTCTTTTACTCACTAAAGGGATGAAAGGTAGGAATGTGAGTTTCTGCTTTACAAACGTGGGTTTGCACTTGAACATGTAAATATTTTCAACAGCCTTATCCACAGCATATACAAACTTCCCGGTGGCAATCCCGTTTACCATGAGAAGTCAGCAGCCTGCAATGTTTGTACCTAGTTTACTTTGCACTGACGCATTGCACGTTGTGATCATAGGTGCTGGTGCACATGTGCCAACTCCTTATAGAGCTTACACGATAAAACATATAATGGAGTTTGCAAAACCAATAGCATCACTCCTTTGTATAACATTAGAGACCAGAAAATAATTTGTCATAATCTCCATTAGCAATAAAAAATGGACTGTATTCAAAACCAGTTTCTTTCTTAATAGTAGATATGAGTAAGCTCAAGTCAGATAAAACAGATAAATACCACAAACATGTTTTTGATGGTCAGGAATGTCATAGGCAAATATGCAACAAATAGTGTGACAGGGACTTTTTGCAGCAATGAATGACAGGACCTCTGATCTCTGTGCCCACAACTTTGTAGGACAGAAAAGGCAGCTGCAATCTGCTTCATTTAATGTGAGCTAAGCATGGGCCTCAGGCTATTTGTAAGCTGCCAAGGAGCTTTGCATTGCACAAAGTTTGGGCACCTTGCTGTAATTTGGGGCTGTGGTCTGTGGGGCAGGATTTGACATGTTAAAGGATAGAAAAGAGTGAGAGAATTCTTAACTTTCTGCTAAATTAAGGATGCCAATTAAAACTATTCAGTGAAGGAATTTAAAAACTGGGCATCTTTGTTCTTGCTTTCCAGAAGCAAAAAAAAAAAAAAAAAAAAAAAAAAGTGATTCTATACCCGAAGTAGAAAATGCCAGGACAAGACCACTAAACCAGGAGTTGGAGAGGACAAAATGTCTTTAACACAGAACCACCCTTGAAGAGCTTTCCAGTAGAGCCTTTGGGGGTTTTGTGCCCCCCTTTTTTTTTTTTTTTTTTTTTGGTTTGCTTTACACTGCCTTCAGAGTTGCTTTAGTTCATTAATTTTTAACGATTTATCAGTATGGGAAGATAAATCCCCTGCAGTCCCTTTTAATATATTTTCTTCTTCTTTTCAAGTAAATGATTGATGAGTATCAATAGGATTGTTCAATACAGAGTGGTTGCTAATGTAGGGACCCTGTTGCCTGAGGGCTCCTCCCATAGTTTATAACCCTGCACAGATTGTCTGGATAAGATCTTAAGTAGCCAAAGCTGTAAAAGTTTATGTATATGTGTGGGTGAGGGAATATAGAGAGCTCACGAGCAAGCAAGGCACATTTCCATTAATCATGTTGCTTTTCTCTTGACCCCCGGATTGGGCAATACATTCTTAGCTGTGCAAGTTGAGTGGGGAACAGTTTGTCTATCTTAATATTTACCCTTGGAAAACAGGGTCCAAAACTTCATTGTTATGTGGAAGGAGTCCCACAAGGAGGAAGCAAGGTCTGGTGGTACAAAATGGGCTGAGAGGATCTGGGTTCACCTCTCATGCCTGCTGTAGATTTGCTGCTTTACACTGAAGCATGCAGTTAGGTCACCAACATATATTATTGAATTTCAGCTTGACAGGGCAAGTTCTTACTGCCTCGTATCAACTCTAAGCTTCTGCCCTAGTGGATGGAGCTCCTGACCGCTGTAGCAGCCCCCCAGAGGTCTTTGAACCATTAAGAGTCCTTTCACTACAGATCCTGTTACCAATATTTGGATTAGTGCAGTTCCTTGGGTTCCCAGGGATAGACAAACCCCCCTTTTGGTAGGTGCTGTACAGTCACAAAACAAAGATAGTCTGTGCCGTGATCTCACAGTTTCAGAAGATAGGAAACAGATGGATGCACAGACAGAAGAGTATGCAAGGAAGCAACTGAGCTGGTGTTGGCCAGCATGCTGGTAGGCGGCCTCACCACACCATCCACCTAACTGTTGTCAAGGCTTTCTACAGTTCCTTTTAGTATCTTGGTTCACAAAGCGGGAGGAACCATAGAGCCGCGTGGGAATGTGGGAGTTGCTGGCAACATTGCAGGGGAGCATAAAATGCAAACTGGGTGTGCGAGTCGCACACCCCGATTGGGAATCTTGTCGCATCTCTGTAAGACTAGGCTCTATGGCCTGTGTGATATTAAATTAAATGATACCTAATCCAATGTCCTCTCTAGCCTTAAGAAACAAAGTCGAGATAAAATGGGCTTCGGATGTCTTGCTACATGGCTAAGGCAAAGGAGATGCCCAGCAGGGATTCTTACACTTCATGTTTGCAACATGTGAGTCAGAGCAAAATGAAGTAAATTCCAATATTGTCTGACGCTTCCTTACATTTGATAATTTTCAGTACCTATGTTTTTAAATTGCTTTTCAGGACAAATCTGTGATGGGCTTTAAAAACAGAAAATGAATAATTGTAGCTACCCAGTGAAATAGCAATGACTCTTGTATTGTGAAATCTGCAGCAAATTCTCATGACAACCAATATTTTTGGTAAACTGGAGGTTTCTGTGCTAGTAAGATAAACTATAGACTCCTATAGCAACTGTGTATTTTGTGTCATTTTTCTACAAGGTGCAGGAAAATTATTTCCCCCACTAATACAACTGCTCAGAAACACATCCGTAATACTATTTGGGGCTTCTGGATTATAGCATTTAAAATTTTCCAAATTTTCGATTCCTCCGCATTCCATTCGTCTTTCAGCTGGCTGGTATTTTTCCTTCCAGTTGTCTGAATGGGGAACTGAAACCCGGTCCCAGTTTCAGTTGCCTAAAGTCACCGAGTGATGCCTTGATGTTCTAGTTTCCACGATGTCTCCTTAGACCTCTAAACCATGCTGCCTCATCCTGAGCGAAGAGGGGAGGAATCTCTTGTGGCTAAGGCACAGAAGCAGAACTAGGTTTGTAGGTGGGAAACATTTTTTTTTTTAAAAAAAAATCCATTTGTGGCTACATATTCTATCGAAACAGATGAGGCAATTAAAAGAGGAAAAAATCACAACAGAGCACAACGAAAACGTACTAACATTTGCTCAGTGCGAATCTCGGATTTCTCCATAGGAGTTGCTTAGATTTACGCCCGGGAAGCCGGCAGCAGAAGGGGTTTCCGCAACCCCAGGGCCCACATCTCCTCCTCCTGTAAATTCGCTTGCTTCCCCAGTGCCTGTGCTGATATAAGCTCCCTGGGGCAATTGCTGAGGGATCTCCGGGTATCTGGCCTGGACGGAAGGGCGCGGGGAGCGTGACGGGCGCGGGGAGCTTCGCGAGGCCGGAGGGTTTGCTCCTGGCGGAGGGGCTGCAGAACCGGGACCCAGCGCTTTGCCTGCCAGGGAAGGGCGAGGGTGCTCTGTTGATCCAAGGGTTTTTTTTTTTTTTTTTTTTTTTTGGAGAGCTATAAATTCCAGAAAAACATTCATTTTGTTTAAAGAACGATTACTATCTCTGGAAGAAGGATGGTTCCAGGCAGCAGAATTATTTGGGGGGAAAAAAAAATCTGGCAAAGATAAACCATTGGTTTAGCTTACCCGTTGTAACGCTCGTCCCGTGGCCGCCGCGGACCTCGGCACTTCCGCGGAGAGCGGAGGGCGACGCTCGCCGTTGGGCTCCCTCCGGCGCGAGGTGATGCCCCAGCGCGTGCCGGCGCGGGGAGCCGGTAGCGGTTTACGAGGAGAGCGATTAAAAATGTATCAGAGAGGCTTGTAAAAGCTTATGGTTCAAGTTAACTGTACGAAGTAAACGGCCTTTAAGCGTCTCGGGGGACGGTGACGGATAGGCTGTGGGTGTTGCTGCAACATGGTGCCGGCGATCGTCGCGGCCGTGCCAAACTAATCGCCATCTGTGCGCGGCGGCCCCCGGGGAGCTGCCGCCTGTTGGACAACGGCGCTCGTTAGCGTTTGCAGCCGGGCGCCGCGCGGCGAGACGCCGTCTGCTGCCGCCGCCGCCGCCTGGGCTTCCCCGCACGGCGGAGGAAGGCCGAGCGCGGGGCCGAAAGGCGGGCGTTCGCGCCGGCGCCCGCGCGGCGCCGCGGCCCCGGGAGCCCTCCTTTCCGGCGCCCTCCTCCTCCTCGCGCCTGGGCAGAGGGACTTGGGGGTTTTAATGTCCTTCCCGGAGGTGGGAAGCGGCTGCTGAAGAAGCAGGGCAGAGTGTGGCCCACAGCGGATGATGCTCTCTTCTTTTCTTTTTCTTTTTTTCTTTTTTCAAGGATTTTATCAAGCGTCTAATTGATTTTCCTTCAGCCGCGCTGCGCTGCTCGGTTCGTTGTTGTCAGGCGGCCGCATCTGCGAGGACGGGAGCAGGTTTTCCCGAGGAACTGCTGAATCGCTTGGGAAGCCACGTGCCGGTGGCCGGTACGAGCGGAGGGAAAGCCGTTCTCCGCATCCGCTGGGTGAAGCCTCTGAGATACAGATTCATGCTGATGGGACCAAACAGTTCATTCACTCCGGTCCCGTCTAATGACTGTGTAAAGCCCACCACAAAAGAGCTGCGTGGTTGGGACCGCGCGTGCGGCAGACTGGGGCTGCCCTCCCTGCTTTCTGTAGCTTGGGAGAGCCGTCAGGTCTCACTGAAAGCTGTAGTTGAGTGCTTACACACTGAGCTGACAAGCAGTTTCTGTTTATCTGTTACGATTATGTGTATATTGGTTATCTGATTTAAAACACAAATCTTTCCACATAAAACTATGTTGCACCCCCTAAACTGGACACTGGATGTGCTCCTCAGCATCCTGCGGCAGCCTGGGTTTTGGCTTGGTTTTGAGGGAGATTTGGTATCGCTCTCCTCCAGCCTGACTATCCAGAGAATGTGGCGGGATTTCTAGGATATTATAGTGTCCGTTTAGTGCTGTCATTCAGGTACTTCCATGGAAATCCTACTGCTGTCGTGTTTACACTAACCTTAGGGGTTCACTGGGGAAGAGTTGGTTTGGAAAGTTAATGGCCCAAGTGGGTGGTATGAACCATAATCACCAGTGCTGTGTCTCTTCAAGGTATGGTCGTCATCTGTCAACCCTGAAGATCATCGTGGGCTTGTGAGAAATGAAAAAAAAAAAAAACTTTACCTGCTTCATATTAACTAGCACTTAGAGCCCCCAAGATGTTATCATTGTGTCTGTGTTTGAGAAGGCTTCAGTGGTTATAGCAAAACATGCTCCAGGTTGCTGGTAACTCAATGTTTTTCCGATTTCAGCCACCACTCAGAGAGCAGCAGGAGGCCAGTCGGGGTGCAGGGTGGACTTGGAGAGATGCTTCTCCAGAAAACCAGTGGCCCCAGTGCCTGGGAGCTTTCCACCTCGTGTTCAGAAACAAAATGCTGGGCAGCTCTTGATTTGCAAAGAGCTTGCTTTAAAGACCTGAGCAGGTGCCTGGGACTCTAGAATAAATTGTATTTCAGCTTATGTGGGAAGGTTGGACCTGAGCTGTCAGATGTGCCTGGTTTGAGACCTAGGTCTTTGGGCTCTCTTTACTGGCTCAGTACAAGTTCAAAAGGAGAGAGAATATGTGAAAACATCATGCTGTAGTTGGTTGTAGGCAACTATTTAACTCAAATAAAATTTTGTCACCAATCTTTTTACTTCTTAACTCCTTTTTCTAGGATTTTCTTTGTGAAGTGGCAGGCCTGATTCTTCTGTCAGCATTCAGGCAAAATCGATAGAATTTTTATCTGAATGAGGACGCTAAAGTGGGTCCAAATGCAACTGACCTTTTGCAGGTAGTCTCCAGTTACACATGCCAGCCCGTGCAAGACCATGTGGGTTGGATTGAGTGTTAGACCTATAGCACTGCAAGGAGAAATTCAGTCTATCCGCTGCTTCTTCCAATTAAGCACTAGTTGCTGCCGCTGCGACACATGCTGATAAATGGATGTGGCAAGATCAACTGTGAATGTTTTGGCAGCAACCCTCCTTCAGGTAGCTATTAACTTTATTTTTTAATATGAAATTCAGGCACTAAATCCAAGGAAAAAAAAAGCATACATAATGTAGGTTAATTAAAATGCCTGTAAATGAACAGGTGACAGGTGTCGAGCCCCATGACAACCACAACTGGAGGAATGAAAGCGCAACAGACTATTAGGATTCCTGTGTTAATCAGGTAATAGTAACTTGGGTAATTACAAAATCATATGAAATCTTTTTTAAATCCCAAACCTCATTTATAGCCTTTTGGAGATAAAGTATAAAATGTAGAGTTTTAATCCAAAAGGACTCTCTCTTCTCTGGAGCCCTCGATCTCAGATTTCTTCCATAGCTGACACAATTAAGGGTTGTAGGGTTTTTTTTTTTTTTTTTCCTTCTCTCTTCAATTTTATTTTAATTAAGAAATATTAAGTTAAAAGCCACTGAAGAGTTCTAGTGTGTATCTCTCTGGCAGGTATTTGGTAGTCACTTAGGTGCCTAGAGACTGTTCTGTGCAGCAAGTAGAACCTGCCATGTGCATCTGTTGGTCTAAGACGTGGAATTCTTCTCTGTGCTGGGAAGCAGCACAGGGCACACGTGATACCAGCTTGGAATAGGCTGGAGGCTGGTCTGTCTTCTCAGCAGCAAATTATGCCACAAATGGCTAAGAGGATGTTTGATTAAAATATCCTTTCCTGTAGGTAGGAGGAAAGGTAGTGGTAGTGTTTCATAGCTGGTATGCGAACTGCACATAAAACCATCCAGTGCGTAGGGGAGTCCAATGAGCGTTGTGTCTGAGCTATGACTCAGTATGAAGCTTGTGTCCTACTGCGTGTTACGCTCTAAAGGCAGTGTGCTGCTCTAGCAGCCTTTCCCATATCGAAGAGCCCATCCAGCCATTTCTTCCCAAGAGAAGAGCTTGGACCCTCCTGAGGAGATGGTTATAGGGAATCTCTCTCTGCCTCTGAGGTATACCCTATAACCAGGGTCTTGATTCCAAGTAGAAGGTTTCTCAGAGGTGTTAAGCGACTTGCCCAGGTCAATAGTACAAATCGGTAGGAAAATGAAAAATGAAACCTTCCAGACTTTTGCTGTAATTACTAAGGCACATGCCTCTCTCTGGATCTGTCAAAGGAAAAAAAGTGGCTGTAATTAGGGCTAGGAGCTAGTGCGTCTGCGGAGAACCTGCGCTAAGACTCTGTGAAGGGCCCTTGGAGGGTGATGCAGCAGCTAGCATAGAAGATCTTTTTCTTTCTTTTTTTTTTCTTTTCTGTCTTTCTTTTTTGTATAATCCAAATATCAAAAATGAAACATTATTTTCCATCTGTGTCCCTGCAATAGAATTTATTGCCCCTGGGCTACAGACAGCCAGACAACTAGAAACAGTACTTTTTTTCTTTCTTTCTTTGACTTGGAAGATGAGAAAGTGTTTTGTATGTTCCTAAGTTGCAGCCAACATAAAAGTCTTTATCTTCAAGGAAATCAGCAGTTTGATTTGTGGTGATACCCAGCTAACCCAGACAGTGACAAATTTCCCAGCTTTGCCCTGCGTACCAGGAAGATGATGGCATTCACCTCCCATCGAGTGAAGAACCAAGGGGAGCTTTCCTCCCCTTTCCCTTTTCTGATCAGCTGTGTTTTTAAATTAAACAAAGGGAAGGATGGAGTTGTATTTTAGGAAGCTTTCGGACCACAGTTACTTTCTCCGTTAAAGGTCA
This sequence comes from Rhea pennata, assembly GCF_028389875.1. NCBI lineage: Eukaryota > Metazoa > Chordata > Aves > Rheiformes > Rheidae > Rhea > Rhea pennata. The sequence goes on from NC_084682.1 coordinate 10,895,408, forward strand.
AGATGGAAAACTTGCCAAGGTTTCCCCTCCCTACTGCTACTAATTGTCACTGCTCCAGTGAAAAAAAAAAGGAAAACTGGATTGGGGGGGGGGGGGGGGGAGAAAAAAACAAAAAATCCCAACCCAGTGGTCGGAACAACAAGGAGAAAAAGGAAATCAAGCTTCATCTAGTGTTTGAGATACGCCCTACATAGAAACTGTTAAACTCTGCCCACCTCTGTGCCAGCCTGCCCAAGGAATGGTGGACAGTACTTATTTTGTTTGCTTCCCCTCCCCCCCACTCTACCTCCTTTTGCCTCCTTTTGTGTTTTTATTCAGGCCCAGCAGGCACCAGAGTGAATGCTGACAAGCATTGGCACACTTCGGAAAAAAAAAAAAAAAAAAAAAAGCTGCCACTCTCCCAGAGACGTCCATTATGTCTCCGGAGTCCTACGTTTTGCGACATAAAAGCATAATCAAAAGAAATCATGCTTCGACTCAGTCAGGGACAGGGCAGAATAGTCCATTTAGCTTTATGCTAAAAAAGAAAATAATTGGACCAAAATTTGTTTGAAATAGAAGCAGGAAACAGCTTGTTTGCAATCTATTTCCTCTGGAAAACAGCAAACTCTATTAAACCCTCTTTGGGAGCTATTTATTTTGGAAACAAGTGCAACATTCTGCAAGCTACATACGCACTCAGAAAAAAGTTGTAGCATAGCGTAATCTTTGGAGGAAATGTCCAAGTTTATCTACATTGTAGTTGTAACTGGCTCCCAGAAAAACAAGCTTTCCACATTTTTGGTGATAGGCTTGGCTCCTTTTAGCTGCAGCCCATCCACAGAACTAAAATAATAAAACCATCAGTGAGAGATATGGGTGTGTTGTAAAAAACCCAACAGAGTCGAAGTTGCTCCTTGGCCTCCCTTCTGCTCCCCTCCCAGGTAAACGTGTGAGAAACTTCTTTTTTTGAGCTCTCCTCCTTTTCCTTCACTCACCCACCTTCCGAAAGAAAAAAGTTACCCCACGCTCTTGATTTGTGGTTGTTTGGCCCCCTGCACTGCTGACGTGCCGGCGTGGCCTCCATGAACGTGGGCCAGCCGGAAGGTGGCACGCCGTGAAGGAGACACCTTCTGGCAGTGCTGTTTCTTATGACACCGTGTCTTCTCCGCCTGCCACCAGATCCTCCCATTCACATCCCTCTTCTCTGAGCTTTGTCCCCCTCACTTGATTTGGTCCTTTTTCTGTGAGCAGAAGAAAAACAGATGATCCTAGAAGGAAATTTAAGATAAAAACAAATCAGAAATGCTATTAGCTTTTGTTTCTGACTACTCCTCCATAGTGGAGACTGCTTACTTCAATTTTTGCCCCTCCTTTTAGTGGTCAAAACACAAAATGATCCTTTGGTGAATAGTGATGATAAATAATTTCTAGCTCGTGCATTGTGTTTTAGCAACTTAGAAGAAGTATTTGATGGCTGAGATGCAAAATATCAAACTCTGTTGCTGAGTTGTGATGGGAGAGGACCTCATAGCATGAGCCTACTTCTTTGTTAAGGCTAAACACAGGCCGCTGGCACAGATATTCCTCACTGGGCTTTCGTGTTTCCTTGTATTTGGAGGGTTTAATCAATATTCTCCAGTGTTGGCCTCAACTCCACTCTCTGGATGGTGATCCTAGGTGTAATCTGTTTTACATGTCAATTTAGCTCAAAGTCTGTCTTGTTGTAGTCGGAGTTTTTTGTCTTGTTTTCTTGAAATGTGGGGAAATAAGCAGAAGCTGTTTGCAAAGCCAGAGAAGGAGCCAGTGGCCCCCAAGCACATCGCTGCGGCCATGGAGCCAGCATCGAGCTTGGGCCCTCTGGGGTTGCGCTAGTGTGATGCCGGGACCTTGGTGTGCATCTGGCATCCTGTTGCATAGGAGGTCCTTGGTAGGTCACCATGTCCCAGAGTTTCTTATCTTTGTATCTATGAAACACAGAGATTTGCGTTGCTGTGTCTGTCCAGGCTTTGTGGGATGCAGGTGGGTATGCTTCACCCAATACTACTAGAAGGCATTGGGCTGCCCTGTTGTTTACCAAGATCTTTCATACTCTTCAAAGCTCCCTTCCTGCCCATTTTTATCTAATCCATGGGGATAAGATTACCCTACCTATTTAGATACTTGCATTCCTCTTTGCTGTCTACTCCTGTCCCTGCTTCCCCTGGTCTTCTTCCTTCTCCACATTAAATTCTCTTTATATTTAACCTTTATATTTTGGGGGGAAGGAATATAATGTGTCTCAGCAGGACATCATTTGATTTCTGCTCACAGGAGAGGGCCTTGTTATACTTCCTTCACAAAGTGCTTGTGATTTATGAGCTATTTCTCACTTAAGGGTGAAGTATGTTATCTCCTAGCCCAAATATCCTATATTAGCAATAGAGCTGATTACCACCGTTTGTATCAGTCGTTGAGATCCTTAAATAAAATGGAGAGCAGCTTGTTGGAAATCCTCATTTCATTGAAAAGCATGGTTTAACTTTAATAGGGTTTGCATATATATCGTAAATCAACTCTGAAAAAGGAGGGCATTTTTTTCCCCTCCATCTGATTGTTTTACACATTTCAACAGTGTGTAAAAACACAGCCTGTCATTGTTAATTTTAACCAAAGGGAATTACTTCTTGAAAGGCTGCAGTCATGATTAAATGGAAAAGGTGATCAGTAGTGTAAATTTGGAGCTGATTAAATGCCGTCAGCTCAGATTCTTTATGCAAAAGAGAGACGTGGATTAGGCTGGCTGCTTTTGCCACCTAGACAGCATGAGCTCTTAAGCGCACCTAATACAGAAAACTTCTGGAACATTTGCTTTGGGTTTTAGCACAAGGGCAAACCTGAAACATGAAGTTCATTGTTTGCCTTGATCCTCCTTCCCAGTTGTGCAGAAACCAGCTCACACGGTTTTCCAGCTCTCAGTAGGGATGGCATGATCATAACAACTAGCCTAATCGTTGCTAGTTCAGGAAACATGGGATTTTTTCCAAGCTGTAAGGCATATTTTGTATTCCTTAGGAGCCATGAATGCACTGTTCTTAGTATTAGGGGAAAATGCTTCTTACGTTCTCTTAATGAGATGCCTATTACTAAAAGTTCAAGAGAAGGACCATTCCTGACTCCACTCTTATCTACAAAATTTATGCATCTTTCTGTCTTTATATGGATGAGTACCTTTACCGGCACCAAAAGAACACAAGGGACATCTGCAACGTTTGTGACTGCAGGGAAGGGATGTCGTTTCTGTCTTCGTATGCAGCTGGGTTTGCATACGTCTTTTTGGGTGATGGTAAGGTAGTGCTTTACAACCCTTTTCAAGTGAGTTATTCAAATACTTGCTTCCCCAAACTGCTAAGTCTGATGTCTTCATGCTAGATTGTTACTACCTTATTTAAGTTATCATCTACCTCTCTAGTCTGGACATGACAAGCTTGGCAGAGATTTGGTCTAGTGGAAAGACAGTGAGATATTTTTAAAGAATGTATTTGACACCAGGTCCAAAAAAGTGTTGGGATACTGCTCTAAACCACTGTACTTGGTTGTTTTTGTAGAGGTCACAGTCCTTGGAGACAGACAGAGCTCTGCTTGCCGCAGCCACAGGAACATTGATGCTATGGACAGGAAAAGGCGTTGAGTTGCCTTGGGATTGTGCAGTGTTGGATATGCCAGACAGAACTGAAAAATTATTCTGCAAATCTGATCTCATGAGGAGCAACGTGAAATTAAGAGTAATAAGATCTGTCTTGTTTTTTGGAAGCTGGTACTGCTTTAAGAAGATGATGAGGGAACAGTGTAACAAGGCTGGGTGAGAATGACTAGAAGAGCAGGTGCCCTATCCTGTTGTATTACAAGTGTATATAAAGGATTTTTCAGACTTAACGCAACTTTTACATAATTTAGATTTTTAAATAATACGGTATTTTCCCAAGGCTATGGACTGTAGACTTCACATCGCCACATGTGACCAAACCAATAGAAACTGTGAGTAACGAGGGGTCATGGCCAGAAGACTAACTACAGAGAGTAAAAGGCCACTATGATTACTGTGGTGATGTTCTCACAGTGCCGAGCAGTTAACCAAAGCTCTGCTCCCCAAAGCTGGATTTAGCTAGACTTGTCCATTTCAACACAACAAATCAGTCTTACAGTGCCCTGATCATACTGTTGAATTAGCACACAAGTTGGTCTTATTCTGGTATCTTGTAGTCAGTGAGACTTTTGCCAGGAGGAGAAAGGAGGTCAAGAATTTCACCTTATTTTTTATTTCAATTATTGTTATTTCTAAGTACATATGCTCAGGTATTGGCAAACTGGTTTTTATTTCATGCACAGCTTAAGATGTAACAGGAGTATAAAGGAAGTTGATATATAGCTGAAACCCTAGAGCAGAACTTACTTTAATTGAAAGGCAGTTCCAGTAGAATTTTTTTTCTTCTCTTCTTCCAAGGAGGGGGGGAGAATTGTTTTCAAGCATTATTAAAGCTTTTTTTTTTTTTTTTTTCCTCCCAGCAGCTAAGAAAGCCATCTGTGAAAACCTGTTTGCATGTTTGTTTTCTACAATAAAATGCAAAATACTTCTTCCTGTTAGTGGATTATGCCATATGTCACTCCCTGTAACAAAACCAGCATGTTTATTAATGAACCCAATCAGAGGCAAGGATTTAGAAAGATTTAAAGGAACTGAATTTTCAGTTCAATGTTTTAGTGCAGGAAAACTTCTGGTCTGTTGTTAATGTTGTACTTGGAAAACTCAGGCTTTGTTTTCTGTATGAATTTGCTAAATTGGCAATGGAGAGAGAGCAGGAGGAAACTCTCTGGGAAAAGAAATCACACTGAGATCCCTACGTTCTGCATGCGTGAACCCCCAGCTGATTGTGATCAGCAGTTTATATGTGATTAATATTTAATTTGATTGGTATAGTTTTTTCTCCAGATAAGCTAATTAAGGAACTTGATGGAAAGGACACCCTTGTGCATTAATGCAGCAGCTTTTCAGTTTCTGTAGGGCAGACTAAACCTTCCTGAGTTACAAATGAGATGAATGCAGCTTTCTCAACTGCACAGTGGAGAGAGACCTGAATTGTGTGGCTTCTTTTTTCTTTTTTTTCTTTTTTTTTTGGTCCCAGACTATCACAAATTTGGACTTGGATGATTACTACCATGCTGCGAACTATTTCATACATGATGAGGGTGATTGTGCTAGATGGAAAGATAACCAGAGCGCTTATATTGGGCCCTTCAGATGTCAATAGGCTGTGCATACTGAGAATCTGGTTACATTCACAGGAGTTCCTGCCTTCTCACACAGGCAAGGTTTCTTAGCAGAAGGGTTCAAAGCTTGCTTTTGCTTTTGCACGTGGACTTCAGCACACCAATCAATACTCATTTTACCCTTAAACTCAAATACTGCCCTCGCTGATTTAGATCTTGTTATTGGAGAGATCAGCTCAGGCACTTAGTCTGATAGTGCTGATGGAAGGGAGATGGAGCATTTAACCTCCGGGAGAATTTCTCACTTTATTCCACCAGTACCTAGCATCATTTGCAGAAGAGGAGCTTAGGTTGCTCTGTGAGGATGTTTGTCCCTTCTTAGTTAACAGTAAATTTATGATGTTTTTAGTATGTGTTCTTCAGAGTATTCCAACATCTTGAGAAAACACAAAAGAAGTAATAATAGTCTGATTTTTCATATGTGCTGTGGCTTCTAGGGCAATCACTAGTGAAGTGTGAATGCCAGGTTTGTCCTCAGGCAGTGGACCATGGGTGGAAGTCTATTAGCTGGTTCAAAAGGTAGAAATACAGCTCACAGTGCTGAAGTTCTTGTGCTGAAACTTGGCTGGCCACTTTTTTTTTTGGGGGGGGGGGTATTGTATTAGCACCTTCAAAATTTTTATCTTAAATATGCAAGGCAGAAAAAAGTGCATATTTGCTCATTAGGTATGTTTACTAATCCTAACCACAACACACTTTCTTGTGTGTAGTTGGTGAAGACCACAGGAATGAAATTCCTCTTAATATTCCTCCAACTTTCTTACATCTATTGAAAGGCTTAATAATTTAGTGCCTTTCTCAAAGGCATAATTCATCATGGGAGAAAACACAGAAAAATAAAAAGTGACCTTTTTGAAAGGTCAGCTCATGTTTATGCTTCAGAAATAGTCAGGAGTACCAGTTCGGAGCAGGGGTAGGCTGCCCTAAAATAGCATTCCATTAATTGTTTAATCAGCCTGTGCTTGTTATACATTTGACATACTCTGTAGACAAATCAGGTCAGGGCTAACATGTGATTCAAAGAAACGGGGAAAAAAAAACAAAGCAAAACTAGTGAGTTTTGGAAAACACACCTCTTATAAGAAGAAAACCCCAGAACAAGCAAACTCCTCACACCTGGGAAATGAAAAACCTGACGAGGTTTCAACTAGGAGTCCAGAGTCTACGATTCCCACCCATTTGCTCCAGATACGACGACAAATATCTGTTGGCTCAGGGGCTTTGTATTTTGCTCCCTTTTTGTTAGCCTGTATCTGTTGTGCTGGTGCTCTTTATAATTTCTCCGGCTGCAGGACTTCAGTAAGGGCTTGTAGCCCACCCCAAAAATGTTATGCCAAAGGAGAGCAGTGGTTGGTGTGATAGCCTCATATCATAAATGTGCTAAAATATTGTGTTTCAGCCTTCATCTCTGCAGGACTCTGGTTCTCTTTGGGAGTATATATAAAATGTATCTCAGTTTATGTAGGCAAAACCAAACAGGGTCACAGAGGCAGACTATAGCTTTTAACACAAATGGTTGACTTCATGATTTCAGTAGACATGCCCTGAAGGAGAATGTCTGTGCATTACACCAGATCTGAGAGAAAGAAAGGACTTGCAGAATTTTGTCTGTGTACTGTTTTCAGCAATATGCGAGTATCCAGGTCTCTCCTGTCTGCTTAAATGCCCATCGGCTTATTTTTCTCCCACACGAGCCAGCCCGATCAAGCTGCCCTCTCCTAGCTCTCACTGCAGCTTGGCCTCTGAACGCTCCTGCCAATCTGTAGGGGAATCCTGTTCCAGGCACCTGAACTTTGTCAACTCTCCAGTTTGCTTTCCCAGATGAGAAATGAGCTGGCAGCCCTAAGTGTGGCTGTGGAAGTTGCTAATTCCTAAGGGCTAATGTTGAAAGTGGGGAACGTGCGCAGTCATTCCTCTTGACCATCAGTGCTCAGCGCTGGTGGCATAAAGCGGGAAGCCTTTTGCATCTCGTGCATGGCAAAGCAGTGTTGTTATTCTGGCTGCATAGCTTGGCTTGTTATTGAGCACATGCTTTGCAGATTAGCCTGTTTGTATAGCCAATCGAACATGTGCTCCATTAAAAATTAAAACATCCTGTTTTAAGGATGGAGCAGGAGACATCAGCTGCCACTGTGTAGCAGACATGGAAAGCCCCCAGAGCCCATTACCATAGGTTACAGCAAATGTTAATCAGTGCCAATGCAGTTAAATAATGCAGTTCGTGCAGATGGCAGCTACTACATCTACTCACAGATGTGTCCTCAAGTCCCTGAGGTTGCTGTATCACAGGAGTTGTCGGGAACAGTCAGATCTGATGCTGACTGTAGGTATCACCTTTGTGTTTATGCCACATATACCAGCCAGAGGAAAGACGGCAATCGATATGATGGGAGAAACAATACAGAAGCACACCAGACGGTAGCATGGGGCAATACCTGAGCTAAAATATAAACAGTAAAGAAATCTGTGTCTTTCACAAGCTATTATTTTTTCTGCATATACACTGCAGTGTCTTAGATAGCCTCATTAAAGATCTGAATCCACAGCTCAGCTTTTGAACTTAATGGATATTTGTGATCCTTGCATATCATTACGAGAGGGCAGAGAACAGAAATATTGGCCTGCTAGTCAAATTTTATTTTGGATTATTGTATTCTTCTTTCTTGTTTCTGCAGAATAGACTTTAGTTGCGATTATAACGTTATTCAGCTCAGTCTTAAGTAATGATGTAATACAGTATTCTCTGCTAACTCGCCATATTGTCCTACTCCAGGTGAAGTGGTTTATATACCTTTTGGGTTGTTGATGCTCAGTGTGTGTGTTTATAAAGTGCAAGCAAGAGTTTGGGCATGAAAGCTGTGCTGTAAGTACATATACTTTTTCAAAGCTACCGCATTCTGTTCAGCGCATAATAGCAGGAAAAACTGTTACAAGTCAAGAAGCTGCAATGCATCTGTTTTACAAATCTTGGTATCTATTTTTATCTTATCTATTTGTATTCCAATTGTGTTTCATTGGTAAATGATCATTATCATCAAATCTCTGGATTTCTTGCATCATAATGTCCCTTTTTCCTTTTTAAAAAGTTTGGTATGTATGTGTATTCATTTCTTTTCAAGTGGAATAGCTTAAAAATACAATTTTTTAATCAGTTAAGCACTTGGCTTTCTCTCAGGTTTGGCTTAATTTCACCATTATATCTCAGTTGCTAAAATATATAGATTTGATGTATTGCCTTTTCCTCGGCACCTCGCTGTTATTTTGGGTGCAGCTATGTCGTCTGCAACACTCAGCACTCAACGCTGTTCGTTATGATGGCTCCATTTGTGTTTTATGTAGAAGACAAGCTTAAAGCCAGCCATCTGCAATGAGCTTTGGTTGAGACATTCAGTTTTTACAACCATCTGATTTTTGAACCTGCCATAAGACTGTCATCCTTTCCTCTCCCGTTTTGTTTCCCCACCACACTGAATAAAACACAGTCACCATTACCGTGCTCTTGTATTCTGCACTGAGCTTCTATTGACACGATCGGAAATTGTACAAGTGCAATGAGGTTAGTATTGAGATCTAAGAGCATAATACATTTTAGTTGTTTAAGTTTAGCTCTCAAGGCTATGAGCTGGGACTTGGGACTCGCGGGACTCATTTTTTCCTCTGTAGTTTCATCTTTTAACCATGAATTGTCGGATGTACAGTGCAGGATGAGTGTTCTGCTGTGACCATGCTGCTGTCAATTAATAATGGACTGTATCCAAAGTTTATCTGTAGCAATCATTCATACCATCTGGCAATACAAATTAGATGAATTTGAAGGCAGGCTACAAACAGGCATGTTGTTTTAGGGACTGCCATAATTATATCTATCAAATATAGAGACAAAGAATGTATTTAATGCATTTTTAAATAGTGTGTTGGGATCGATATCCCCTCGAGAGCGAGCTCCGTTTCTGCAGAAGCAGTGCAGCGTAGCGGTTGTATAGCCTTCCCGTGTGCTTGTATCAGCAATGCTCCTGTCGACAACGACATCTTTGGGAATGGGCAGGGGATTATTTCCCTTGTCTGTTCTGGCCTTGGCCTCTTTCCCATGGCTGACAGCAAGGAAGCCAATTAGGAGCAGACTAGGAACTGGCCAGAGATGATGACGAACCGGACACAGGACAGATAGAAATGTCCTAAGTATGTCACTGGCCCAAAACAGAGCAAAATTGCTGCATGCATGAGATAGCAATCTGATAGTATTTTAAAGTATTTTAAGCCTACTTACTGCTGCCTCAATTTGCAGGCTAGATCCATCATCCTCCCCCTCCCCATGCCCAGGCTCCCGTGTGGTGTCCTCATGGGAGGAGAGCCCTTCTGGCTCCATCAGAAGAGCCACCATGGGGCAGAGAGTCTATGCAGAGGCAGGTTTGGGGCTTCCAGGCTAGGCCAGATCTCCTAGAAGGAGCTGTGTCTAGTGGGGTGGTGCAGGCTGGGAGTGAGAGTTTACTTTGTGTCACCTTGGTTAAGTAAGGTGAAATGACCCAAATGTTGATCTCCATGCACGTCCCATGCCTGTGATTGTGGGACATCCATCTCTTTGTCACTATATCACATGTAAAGCCAAAGAAGAGGAAATGGAAGAAATGGGAAACGTAATTTATTCTCATCATTGTAGAAGGGACACTCTGTGTGTGTTTCTGCAGTAAAGCAGATGTTCTGCCCAAAAAATATATTCATAGAGTGTTGAATGCAAATGGTCTTGGCCTATTTCATATCACTACTACATTTTCCCCAAGTTTAACTACAGTTTGATCAAGAAAGGTGTGTACAGAAGGAAGTGTCAGCATTACTGATGTAAGATACTTCCTCCGTGCTATTTCTGCTGTTTGCTACGTAGCCTTTAGATAAACTGTTTTGATATAAGTAAGTCCTTTTGAATTTCTACAAAAGAGTAAGTTATAATATGCAAAACCACTGGCAATCTCAGAGTCATAGTTTAACATCCTCTGTGATGTGATTTGAGATTACTATTTGATTTTTCAGGATTTTTTCCTCTCTCAGTATTTCTTTTCTGTCAATTTTCAGAGCTATGTAAATGTTCAGCATTAAGATTTTGATGTATATGATGCATTTCAGTGCTTTAAAGGACATAGAGCATTTCCAGAAGTTTATTCAACACCTTTTGGTTTATTCTACTGCTATTTGGCTACTAGTACCCCAAGCTTGAGTATGATGGCATTTCTATTTACCTAGTAGACTAGCCTGTATCTGGTAATTACCTCATTTGTATAAAATGAATGTTTAGTCGCTTTTTAAAATTTGTTTTGTTACTTCTTCTTTGATGTGAATTGATAGCAATATTTCTGAAGCATTTCTCTTTAGTCAATGCAAATCCGTGACAGCGGGAAAATTATGTCTTGATTTAATATACGCAGTGTCTGCTTTCATCTGGTTGAGGAAGCCTCGTACACAGACCTGGAGACACCAAGTAGGTAGGGTGTGTGTGCCGAGATCGAAACTGCTAGGGAAGTGCTGTTGCTGCTCAGAGGACGCCGGGACTGGAAGGACGTGTCCTTAATTATCACTATAACCCTTCCCCGAGGAGCCCCCGGTGCGCTTTCTCCAGCGAGAAAGCTGCAGTATCCATGGCGAAGGTATTTTAGCAAGGCCTGGGACCAAGGCAACCGCGCGGGCTGAACCTCCCTCCCTCGAGAACGTCGCGTTTCCAGTCTGGTAGGGCCCTGATCCGGTGTCACTGAAGGCAGTTATAGCCTTTATTACTGATTTCCGTCAGCCGTGAATCAAGCTCTAAAATCTTCGGAAATGTTCATTGTTATGCTACGTGTCTAATTTCTGCAGAGGTGGAGTTACATATGAGTGCTAAATGCCTCTTACGTCTCCATTGGTGTCATACTTTATGCTTTGCCATGTGTTTTACAACCAGTAACAAAAGCGTGATTGTGAATAGGACCCATTAAGCTTGTTTGAGCTTCTACTCATAGAATGCATTTTGGAAGGGGCTTTCACTGCTTTTTTCAGTTGGGGATTTAAAGGAAAATCAAGCTGGTATTGTGGAAAAAAAAATCCCTTCCCTTGGTTCCCCTTAAGCAGAGTCATTAGTCTACATCAGTTTCTGCTTCTTGTTTGCACTAAAGCTATCAGTGGTTTCAATTTGCCATAGCACTTCTGCGGTACTGATAGGGTAGATATCAAGCAAATTATTTTTATTAGGTCAAGCCTAGTGTGACCTAGCTTGCTGCTAAGGCAAGCCACTGGGAATAGTTCAGAGATGTTGCTACATGGTTAAGTTTCTTTCTTTAAAACTTTTACTTTCCATCAATCAGTTAAAACGAGGAACAGTCAGTCAGTCCAGTGAGCAGGTAGGTGATAATATAAGAATTTCTTAACTACTTATATGATATATACATGCATATACATACAGATACACACACATAATTAATATGTACATAAAGCTATGTGTATTCTGTTATGTAAACTTTTATTTACAGATTATATATAGTTTATTTATAAATGACTTTTAATATTTGTACTTATATATATGGATGTAAATACAACATTTACATGGTTGGACACCTAAACATGCAGCTCCGGTAGACTGTCAGAGTGCTCATTAATGATTGAAATTCCCGTTTTAACCAAGGTTGCTGTATAAAACATGTACCTTACCTGGTATGCATGCAAGTCCTGGTTAAAATCTGCATAAATACTTGTTTGAATAGTATTCACCAAGCTTCACAAGTTACACTTCCGTATGAAGAGCACAGGATGCTGTCGTGTGTACATGTGTATTAAGCACCATTCATAATTTTTAGGATGCAATCAGATTGCATATAGTCTCCTTTTGCTTGGTAGGAAGCCAGATTCTAAGGTCATCGGTATTAGGGAATTTCAAGATGTAATTAAGAGTTGATCAAAACTTGGGTAAGATTCTTCACGTTTTGCTCTTCATTTGTATGTATGTAAGAAAAGAATACCTTAAAAAATATATTTTATACTGGGAATTCACAACTTCAAGGTGACTTGTCAGAAATGATGGATTCCTTAAAATACCTCCTATTCTTTCAACAGCAAAATAACCTTTAAGTTTTTAAAGTATTAATCTCTTACATGCATGGCCCTGTCGTGCTGTCAGGTGAAAAGGTTTAACTGGTTTCCACTGTTTAAGCATCACTGTCTTATCTTCAGAGCTAACTCAGCATGTCTGAAGTCCTGGAAAGCAGATGATTGATCAAGGAATTTAGGGAACAGTTTCCTTGACAAAGCCAGGGAGGATATTTCCTAAGAGGGGCAGTGGGAGTAGGGAAAGCATGAAACTTATTTAACAAGCAAGTCTTGAGTTGTGGAATCTGCATAATATATCCACTGGCATTAAGTCTGTCATCTTTGCATTGCGTTTCTTGTACGGATTTTGCAATAGCTGTCTTTCACTGTCAGCTCTAATAAAGAGCGTTGGTCAGCTTGAATTCCCTGGGAGCGCAGAGTTATGTTTTGTGAACTACATGTGCCTGAGGCCTCTCATGCATGATTTAAACTGCTTTGTAAATGTCAATAGGTGGAAAAGCATTAGATCCCTTGTAGGTTTCCCCAAATCCTCAAAGATGTGTATACCATGTATAAACCATGCTGGAGTTTCAAGGCCACTGCAATCTCTACACCTGCCTAACTGTGGGTTTAAGGTATTGCCAGAAGCAAAATATCAGTGTATACATGATTTGATCCAACCGGCCAATGAGACCCTTTATTAAGGAAACCTTTGCTCCTGTGGAAGGTCCCTTGTGATATTAAGTGGGCACACAGCATAAATGTTGCATGTCCTTCAAACTTTGTTGCTTTGTGCTGTCTTTAAAAAAATAAAATAAAATATATTTCTGCTTTGTCTGTTGAATCTGCCTTTAAATGGAGGACAAACTAAGCCACAGGAAAGACTCACGCTTCTGTGCACGTTGGGGCAGAGGTGGAAACAGAGCTTTGTAGGTTATGAAAGGAGCCAGCTTTTAATTAGGAGTGCACTATCTATTGGCAGAAACCACTGACTATATGAAATAAATAAGAATCTGTTACTAATGAGAAACTGCGGGGGACTTGGATGGCTCGGGGGACTAGTAATGTAGGTCACTGGTTTGCAGCCACACTGGAAGCCATTTCCATCTGATGCTTGCTCAGTAACCTGCAAGGATGAGTCCACTGGGTGCCAGCCCAGTTTCTTGCAGGCAGGTGTACACTTTGCAAAGCCACCGTCGCAACTGGCTGCACCCTAAAGGGCATCTCAGTTCCTCAGCCAGCCACCTGGCCCAGGTACGGCTCCTCCGGGTCAGGCCGACCTACGCTGGGAGGCCCCTGCGAGGAAGGTAGCACGGGCGCTGTCTGGTTTGCAGATGAGTGGAGGGAGCTGGCTTCTGGGGTTGCCAGTGAGGAGTAGCTTGGGAGCGCTGAATTAGCTGAGAAACACATTGATTAAAGTATTCAACTCTTAGTGAAATGCACTGCTGTGGTCAAGGGTAAGCGTGATATGCGGATACCGGTAAATTGCTGTTTTGAAACTTATGGGCTGGTTCTCTGTAGGAGGCAGGATATTGGGCTAGATGGACCTTTTGACTCACCCAGTACTCCCATTTGTATACCTTGAATTACCAGAGGCTGCCTCTCTGTGTTTCCTTAGCAATCTAAAAAGTTACTATCAGGATCTGTGTAGCCCATGCTTTGTGCTTTTAGTTCTCCTAAGCTGTTGTATTATGCCAGCGTGTAGGAAAGACTTCATCTTCTCCTGGATGGAAAACAGAATGCCTCCAATAGCTGTCTGTAATGTCAGCTGCTGCCTGTAGAGCCAGTGTCCGTAGGGGACTGTGCCTTCTACAGCTGTGCTGTGTGCTGACTCTGCCCAGGGCAGCATCCCATTGCTTGGGACTTGTGTACCGGTGCCGTGTACTAGTTGGGCAGCTCTGTGGCACTGAGTCACAGACAAAGACCACCACAGGAGGCAAATGGTGAAATTCTGTGGTATCATGTGCAAGATTGAGATGTGTGTTGGGGTTCAGAGTGAGACTCCAGCTGTCACTAATCAGACTGAGAATAAGAGCATGAATACACTTTCCCAGTTCAGCATTACAATGAAAATGTTGCTATCTCCTGGTGTCTAGTGTACAAATGACCTAGGTCACCTGATGTCCCTTGCTGCTCTAGAGAAAAGAATGAGACCTCTGTGGATCTCTGTTTTACCTGCAGTAGTCTCTGATTTTACCTGACAGCTCGGCGATGCTATGAGATCTACCGCATTATTCTCACCATACTGTTTTTCTATTGTCTTGGCTCATTATACTGCTCTCCATTCCTCTCTACTAAACTCTGAGCTTGTTTCCAAAGCTGTTTACAGTTTTTCAGATATACTTTTTTCTTTTATCAGCAGAAACTTCTGAGAGTGATGAATGGTTCCTTGAAGAGCTGATAAACACTGCGAAGTGTTGGTCAGATCGTTTATAACTCCTCAATGTCCAGTAGCTGAGCTTTGCTATCACCATGGCCCTTGGAAGTCACATTTATGACATCCTGGCTTTCAAAGTTCAACTATCCTGGCTGGAAAACTTGTTTCACATGTATAATAGCTATCAAATGGAGAGGTTCTTATTTTATCCCAGCATGTATTTCAGCCCTAGTGTTCCTGAGGGAATGGCTGGCTTTCTGCCTGCACTTTGCACAAAGGCACCTTTGGTCTAAGTGACTACGGTGACTTTGGTCTAAGGTGTCTTTGTGCTAGGTTGCTTTCAACATCTTGAGGCCCGAGAACTTTCTTACATGCAATATCCTTTTCAAATACAGCCATTGCTATTGCTGGGGGATAACAGCTCGTGTAGAGGCGTGCCTGCCCGTAAAGTCTATCCTACCATTACCTTACGTCGCAAGGCAGCATGTTCTCATCTCGCAGGAAGTGTATTCCACTGGTTTCGGAGACTAAACATTGCATTTGCTGTTCAATATTGGTTATCCTTCAGTGGCTCATGGAGACAGGCAGAACTGCTATTTATAGATTTGCTTTCCGTCCCTCTAGTTCAGCGCAGTCAGTCCTGACACACTGTCCCAGTAATCTGATCAGCCATGCTGCTTTTAAATGAAGGGCTAGGCCTTGGCCTCTGTAGAGAGGGTGACAGCTGTCAGATACAGATAGTAGGCTACAGATCCTGGCTGCTAAAACCCACTCATTCATTCCTGTTACAGATCATTGCCCACAGCTTGAAACCATGCTTTACAGTCCACCGATTAGCTGGCAAGAGATCTACATACTGTATTAGCAAGGTCAGCCAGTGAGATAAAGGCTAAAACCTCAACCCAGCTGAACTATTTTTAAGCAGCTAGCCACACGCGCTGGCCGGTTGTTTATTTTCTTCCTTGCCCTGTTGTATCATCCGTGTACAACAAGCAAAAAAGAGACAGCAAGATGACGTCCTGCTGCAGACTGGCCTTCTCCTTAGTGCTGCCCAGTGGTAGCAGGACACAGATCTGCCTGGGGAAAGGTCAGGCAAACCACCGCTGACTCACACCTGGGGACCTGAGCTAATTCCAAATCCCTACGTGCTTGCATGAAATCAGAGAGTTGCTTTCTTTTGCAGGGCAGCATGATAAAGCTCAATTTGAAGTTCCTGTAGCTCGACCTGTTGGGAGACTTTGATTTGGAAAGTTGTTTAAGTCCCTCTTTGAGTGCACTCGAGGCCTTGGAAGGGGAATGGGTTGTCTGCCTTCTGTGTTTTGTTTCCAAAGATGCATGTTTCAGAGATGGTAAGAGTATGTGGGTTTAGACATGGACATTTTTGCGTTGGGCCATTCTTGCATTAGGAGGGTTGAGGTGCACATGCTGGCATTTGGAAAGCAAATTTGGTATCTCTCAAGGAGAGAGAGACAATGTAAGAGCTCAAGAACACCATGAGACGTCTGTCACCTTGCTTTATTGAAAAGAAAAAGGACTTATCACATTGTTTCACCCTGCTGCTATTCTTACTGGCTGGCTTCAGCGTGTATACCTTGAACAAGAAGTAATACAGCTTTTGTTTCAAATCTCTGGAAGCGCTTTTATGGCCCAACTGAGCTGTGTGTCGGTGGGTCTAGTGGAAGCTGTTTTCCTTTCTTATAAGGCAGCACAGAAAGGAATACCTCTGTATCCCTCCGAATGGTACATCCAGCACCGCTCGCCGACACGTCCCAAACTGAACTGTGCCTTACAATTCTGGGTGACACCTGTCTTGAGTTTTACTTTATTGCGCCTGTTGAAGAACAGTAGCTTTTGTTTCAGAGAGGATGTGAAGTAACACCAGTTGGCTGTTAATCAGATGGCATGTGATAAAAGCCAGTCTTGGCCTTGCGCTGGTCTATACCCACAGTCGCTCCGTTGAAAATCGGCGTGGCAGCGCACACGTAGATGGGTATAACTGTGCAGGCATGTATGGCCAACGTACTGCTCCCCTTGAGTCCGTAAGGTTTGTAAGACGAACTCTAAGCATTTGAATAAGTCTAGTCCTTATTCCATGTTAGTGATGCACGTGGTTAAGAAACATTTTCATTTCAGGCCTTGAGATTTTGTAAAGCTTTTGAAATGCTGATTCTGCAGCAGCCACGTGTTGCGTACAGTGTCTGGATGAGAATACAGGGCAGGCACTCTTTTAACCAGAACATGTTACTCTTCGTCGGTATAAAGTTTGTTCCCCCCCCCTTGTTACCATTGTGATTTTGCATTTCTGAGGTTTTACGGGCATTTTGATCTGTCTTTTTTTTTTAAAAAAAAAAATGTTTAGGAGACTACAGCAGTTAATAAGTGACCT